>NW_008674761.1:790-7066 GCF_000695815.1 Acanthisitta chloris
CTCAGACTTGAAACCTGGGAGCAATGGGAACTGCAGGAAAAAAATACTTGCATCCCAGTGGTGCCTCTGCCTGCATGGGGTTAACTCATATTTCTAGCACCACAGCAAAGGGCTGAGAACAGATCACACACAATCCTCCTTCCCACCCATCCCTCTCCATGTACACTAGAGGTGGCACTAGTCCTCTTCTCCTCCTGCCCCCAGCTCTTTTAGTCTCTTGCCCTTGCCTGCCACTGCTCCACAGCAGCCCATCTCCTCTGCACACTGAACATCCTCCAGAGGGTGCCAGGCACTTCAGCACTGCTGTCACTGCCTGTGCACAGCCAGGAGATCCTTCCCATGCTGCACAGCTTCCAACTCATTTGGCAAGCTGCATCCTCTTCACTTTGTCACCACCCCAGGAATCTGTCATGAGTCTTTCTTCAGCCTCTCGTTGCCCTTCAGAAAGCCCTGACCATCCCTGAATAAGACCTTTTTCCCCCTGGCTCTTATCCTAGCAAGTAAGAGAGTCCAGTTTGGCATGTCAAGAGGAAGAACATACAAGCAACGTGCTACAGGCAAACAAACACTGAGAAGGCAAATACTCACTGTGGATGTAGTTTGTACAGAGTCCCATCCACACCAACCGTTATCTCCAGGCGCTCCAGTCCTCTGTTCTCCCTGATTTTATCTACAATGGCAGCCATTCCAGCACCACACAACTGAGCTGCTCGCCTTGACACGGCTCCGCAGACGGTCTTGACGATGATACTGTCATCACAGGTGCTGTTGAGCCCCAGCTGCTGGAGGATGGCTCGCACCTGCAGCAAGGCTAACCTGTCACTGCAGAAGCAGAGCACGGTGTTAAATTAAAGGTTCTCCTCCGTCAAGCCAGTGCCACAAACCCCACTGCACTGACAGCTACATCCATGCACCCACACCAGGCCTTTCCTGGCAGTGCAGGAGATCTCAGAGGTGCAAATTCATTCACCTCAGCACCATGGTGCACTGCTGGAGAGGGGTGCAAGCAGCAACAGAAGTCCCAAGTCCAGCTCTGTGTTGTCTTTCCTTCTCTTTTCTTACCAAGGCGAATTGCAGGAAAATATTTTAGATTACAAACTTGGTTGTTTCCCCCCACCATAAAGACTCAGAGATTACTTGAAAATACAGAGTCTGAGCAATAAAGACACAAAAATACCCAGTAAAAAGTGCTCACTCAGCTAGTGTTCATGGAGTTCCACTATTATAGCTGGACACACACAAGGGACCCAAGAAAAAGGCTTGATTTCCAAACAAGTAAATAAAGTAATACAGTGAGGGAATCCCTGACAGCCCTTCCCATGATTTAGCAGTGAGCATTGTTAGCAACTCAGATGATGCTGTAAAGAGTCTTCCTGCACGTGCACAGGCTCTTACTGAAACCAAAACTACCTCTGGAGAAGCAAACAATGCTCTCCAGCTGCCCCCCCCAGCAGTGCCATCAGGCAAGCACTACCACACTGGTTCACCCAAAGCAGCATCCTGCACAGCGTTCTTACCTCTCGATCTGAGAAAGGAACTTGGTCTCGAAGATGTGTCTGGTTTTCAGTGTCTCTGAAATCTGGCCTCGGAACAGGAACCCCCGTTTGGTGAAGTCGATCAAAATATTGCGGACTATTTCCCCCAGGTACATCCCGCTGATCATTTTCTCATACCTGCAAGGAAGACAGCAGTGCAGCTCAGAGGGAACCTGCTCACGTTTGCAAAGGAGGCATCACAGTGTGTTAGCAGCTAGGTGTCTTATCCACACACGTTGGGGACATGAAACACACAACCTGGTTAACACAGAATGGCCATTAGCAGAATAGTTAGGCAAGAAAAAGCATGAAGGCTTGGTGGGAAGCCTTGTGAGCCCACCTACAAACACTTCATCTACTCTTCATAACTACAGTCCCCCAGCCAGGCACGTTAATGACAGCTGGTATTTCTCCTGGCTGGAAGAAATGGAATCCTGTCATCAGAGAGCAGAACAGTGCCCAGATGAAAGCCACATTATCCATACATCTGCCAGTGACAGTCCTGAGTGGACCCCAAGGAAACTTGCAACAACATTTGGGAGCCTTCCTGAAGCACAGCTGAGACCTTCAAATAGAAAAAGCTCAGTGGTTCCAGGCAGCAAAATTACAGGGAAACCACAAAGTACAGTCACCACAGTGTTTTCAAAGGAGTCCTGTGCTGCAAAACCAACCCTGTGACAGATAAAAAATGGGAAAAGGTATGTTCAGCATGTTCACAGGATCACTGATCTATAGACTAATAAGCTGAGGGTCCAGACTTGGTTTATGATCTTTGGTTCATTCTGCACCTAGTTTCCAGCAGGAAACCCATAGGTCCCAAAACCTCAGGGAGGAACCAACTCTCACTCTCCCTCTTTGCACACAGGACCCAAGTTTTTCACTTGCAGTCTTGTGCCCAGGCAAGAGAGAGAGTATCTTCCACCTGCAGACCTCTTCCTGGCACAGAACAGGGAGTGGTCCGGGAGCGATGCTCAGCACCCCTGCAGGGTTCCTTCCCCTCCTGCATCACTCTGGCCTGAATGGAGCACTTTGGGATCTGTGAGTTGTGTCTTTACCAGTAAGAACTGAGCACTTCCACTTCCTGAGAAGGGCCTTCATTGACACATCCTTTGTTTTGCCCCCTGAAGCTCTACAGCAGAGTCTGTGCCCTGGATTGAGTGGAGCCCAGTGCACCATCCTGCTGGAAGCAGGCCACACAGTCCATTTAATACCATGAACTCTCTCAGGTTTGTACTCAGCAAGTGTCCTCCCTCTTGAGTGCCTAACTATCTCTGGAATAAACTATTCCCCCTGGCAGTCTCCACTACTGCCTTTGGCTCCATGGCAACCCTGCTGCTGCATCAGGCTCACTCAGTGTCTTCCTCTCTGGGTCTGTTTGAGCTCCAGCTTCTAAAAAGTTTCCCATGGGACCTGCCAACTTGTCTGCATCCCCCAGGTTTTCAGGCAGATTTACTCTAGTCACAAAATCGTCTTAAAAGCTCCTGGCATCAAAGCATTGCTGCAGGGAGATGATGAAAAACTGTAGTCCTAGCATGCCACATCCTCAGCCCAGTTTTATCGGTGCTGGGCACACATTGTTGTCAGCCCTTTCTTGAAGGGAACAGGGAAGCACTTACCCAAACAAGAATTGAACCCCCAAAAGAGGACCAAGCTCCAGGACCAAGAAAGGAAGGTCCTCTAGTATGACATATTTCAGCCAGAAAATTGCCTGAAGTAAGAGTTGGCTGCAACTGCTAGAAAGCTCCTGAGTGCTCTGCAGCAAGCAGCTCCAAGCTCTAACGACTAGCGGCACAGCCCTCTACAAAGAGAGTTCAGCTAGAAGAGATTAACCTGAGACCAAGAGTGAAAGACTGACAAGACAGTACAACACAGGTCTAGAAAAGGGGTCTCCTTGTAACTTCAAGACTTTTGAAGTCCTCATCAAAAGCCTCGCTGAAGTCCCACGGCAGCAAATAGGTCACAAAAAAGCAGACACCAGGAAAAGCACAGAAGGGGAAGATCTCACAGGAGAGTAGGGCTGCAGTCATTTTCCACTCTTAACCTCTCCCTTCTCATACTGGGAAAAATCCAATTCCCTCTTAAAAGCATTTAAGGCAGCCTGGCTTATATACATAGCACACCATTCATCCTGCAGTACCTTTGCTTTCCAGCGTTTAGTGAATAGTCATCAACTGCTTTGTCATAGATTGTCCTGATGTCATCCAGGCATCCATTATCCCCAAAAGCTCCCCACTCTGTGTTCACACACATCCGTCCTTGCTCACCATCCACCATCTCTATGTTTCTCATCTCTTCCATGTAGCAGGCATTGCTGCCTGTTCCTGAAAGAAGAAAACACTGAAATTACTCTTTGTTTGGATGAAAACAACTTTAGAACAAGCACTACATCCTCCCTCCTGAGTGATCCTGAATGTGCTTGTTTCTGAATGATGAAGTCACCATTTGAAACATCAGAACAACACTCACTTGTCACTAATCCTAAACTGAGGCACATTCCTGCCACGGTGCATGGCAGAGAGTGGCTCAGACAAGAGGCTCACGAGGCCAGTTGGGCCGAGGGTCCTGTGCTGCAGGGAGGAGCAGCAGGGCAGCACTCTGGCACACCAACCCTCGTGTGCTTCTGCAGCCAAAGCCACAGCAAGCAGCCAGCTGGATCTTGCAGTCAGGAACCACCTTCACCCACGGATGCACAGAATCCAGGGAGAGACTGCTTGAACTGAATACCTCAGAGGCATCAGAGGCTCCACCAGCCGATTGCTTGGGTGTTTTTGTCTGATTTAAATAGCTTAGTTTCTCTGGCAGGAGGGTTATTTTCATGTTGAAGTGATACCATATCTGATTCAGCTTAAAGGGCATCCTAAGAAGTGTGGCAAAGTGCTTCATAGAGACAGAGGTCTTAGGCAGCAAAGGTTTAATAGCAAAGAGAGGCAGCTTCTGCTGCTACCAGGGCAAAAGTTTTCTCAAAGTTGCCTACCAGTCTCTTATTTAACCATGCATCATGAATTTTGCAGCAATTTTATCAGCAAGTCTGCTTTCAGGTGCCATTTTTTAGGGAATTATATCATTACAGTCTGAGCTGAAATAGATCCTCCCACAGTAGTCCCCTGCTGCAGGAGAGCTGAGCCACAGCACAGGGCTGGAGGCAGGGAGTCTGGGCTTCCAGACCAACACCCAGCTTGGCAGGACCAAACCCAGCTGTGGCCATCACCAGTCCCTAACTTCCCTCAGCAGGTGCCATCAGCCTGGCCCAGACAACCCAGGCTGAGCAGTGCCTAATTCTGCCCCATTACCCCAGGCCACCTCTGAGCCCCTGCTCTGTGCACACTCGCCGGCTGCAGAGCGTATCTGGCAGGGCTGCAGCGGATGGTGCTCAGAGGATACTCTCACCACCCCAAGGACACACTGTCCTTCCCACAGGGAACTCTGGTTCCTGAAAACGCCACCGACGGAGCTGCGCAGACACGGCTTCCTACCCGTGCTGCACTGTGCTGACTCATCCTGGCCATTTTCCAGCTGTCTGGAGGAGAAATTGGTGGCGTTTTATTTTCCTACAAGCCACCTCGCCACTGAAAGCGTTCTTTAAGCTCGCAGGTGCCACATCCCCTTCTTTCCAAAGGCAAACCCGTTTCTCTGGCTCCCCAGGCATGGCACGTGGAAAGGCACCAGCAGTCGCCCGCGGAACTATTTCAGTTGTCTCACTGCTGGGAAGGAGCTGACACTTTGTCGGAGCTCTCTGTCATGTCATTTGGGAATTGTGGCTGTGCTCTGCAAGTTTATTCTGAAAGGCCACATGATCGAGGAAAGCTGGGGGTTCCTGGAACACCCAGGCAGGGAAACTCTCACAGGTTACCCTAACAAACTCCAGGAGCTGGTGAGGCTACCTGAACCCACGTTTGCTCTCTCCCCAAGTAGCACAATGCCTTCCCCAGACAAACCAGGCAGAATTTGTTTAGCATCTCAGCCTCTGCTTATCTCAACTGACTGTGGGCAGAACTAGGCTGGCTGTTGAATTTTGCTCTCTTTCACTCCTGGCCATCCTGGCTTTATTGTCAGTTAGCCACAGGGATATCTCCATGAAAATACAGACAGATGTGCTGACACGCTGTTCCATAAAAAGCAGCTAACACATACCCACAATGAGCCCAATTTCACAGTTGGGGTCTTCATAAGCACAAGTCATCATTGTGCCTACTGTGTCATTCACCACAGCCACCACATCCAAGTCAAATTCCTTCAGGAGAGAGAAACACAATGGTGAGAAGTCTGGCTTTGGGGCAACCCCAAGGGGACATAAAAGGAGCACACCAAAGGGGATGCTGACAAAACATCCTGGAAACAAACAACAGGAAGTACCAACCTGGTTTTGACACATGCAAAACTAGGAACTTAAACTACCAGCAGGTAGCTGAGGCTCCTCACATGCTCTACCTGTGACAGATTATCTTCAGAAGAAAGTATATTCCTGGTTGTACTCTTTGGCTTAGGAATATTTAAGTACAAATCTTGTATAGAAGCCCAAGGTAGAGAACTACTGCCATTCTGTACTGCAGCAACAAGGTACCAAATCCAGTAGCAAAGGTTTTCAACTGCTCCTTTTCACTGGCTAATAAAAACTCTGCAAAATTAATGCTCTCCTCAGGCTATTTTTCTTCCCTTCCTAGAAAGTTTTGGGCTAAGCTGTTTGAGGCATTTTCAAGATCAAAAAGGGGAGGGGAGAAAAACTATTCTTCAGGGGGCACTG
>NW_008674761.1:7107-8772 GCF_000695815.1 Acanthisitta chloris
TGTAATGCATGTGAAAACAAACTGCCACAGGGTTTGAAAGAAGCCTTGAAAGTTCTGGCAAACTGGGAAAGTTAGAGCCTTCCAAGGAGAAAAACAACCTTCTGTACAGGACAGGAGAAACAGTCTGTGTCCTCAAGGCGCACAAACCCTGTGGGAAGGGGCCAGCCTGACCCACAACGTCTGACAACTCTAGAGGAAAGGGAGCAGTAGGAGGAGAAAGCAAAACCAAAAGAAAAATAACCTCTCTTCTTTTAATTCCTTCTCTGAGTAAATATACGACGTCTTCTCCCTCGCAGTCTGTAGCTTTGAAGCCTTTTGTCCAATTGAGAAGGATACCCTAAAAAGCAAGAAAATAGGTTATCAAGTTGCTAGACACAGATGTTATGCTGTACACTTGACATTTCAAATCTTTTAGTGTGAGATCTTACAGAAAAGCAATATCCCTCCAATATGTGGAATTTGCATCTAACATTACTAATCACGTTTAGTCTCCAAATCTCCAGCAAGATGCAATAAACTCAAAACCAAAAAAAAAAGTGTGATAGAAAGTAAGTCTTTCATCAAAAAAGCAGCCAAGTAGACAGGAAATTATTAACAGCTGCACAGGTGGGGCTGGTGTAGATATGTGGCAGTGAAAAAGTTACATACTCAAGGGAAAAGAACAAGAGTACCCCTGTCAGGGACATGCTGCAGGCCACACTGTCACCCTCGGGGTGACACAGCCCACAGACCCTGGTCCATCCACGCCGTCTGGTGCGACGAGCTGAGAACAGGCACTGCCAGTGGGGATGGACTTTTACCTACTGCCTGCAAACCCAGGGAAGTATCACAGCCCAGCAGGTTTACACAGTTGGAAAAAATGTCATGCCTTAAAAAAGGGCTATCACCACCACAGAAAATGCAAATGTTCTTGTCTGTCACAGTCATAGGCTGAGTAACATCTGCATTAATACCCTTAGAGGAACTATTTGTAGGAGTAGTTGTACTGGTCAGGGTCAGAGCATGAACATTCCCCTTGTACAACCTTCCTGTGTCACGTGGAAGGCAGAGAAACCAGTCCTGGCATAAGTACACAAGCAGATTCAAAAGATCCTAAGGAACTTACAGCATCCAGACTGGTCTGCTTGCAAGGGAAGGAAAAGGTGAAGCCAAGAGGAAGACGTGCACCTTTTATGCCCATATAATCCAGGAAGTCAGAAATGCAGGTAACAATGTGATCAAACAGCTTTAAAGAGAAGAGTGATAATAATTTGAATTTGTACATGTCACATGCTGTTAAGAAGGTATTTAAAAAGCAGCTGTGCAGCCAAAGAGAAACAGGAATACCTCTTCTCCCGTTCCCTGCATCACCTCTATGGGAATGGCATAGATCTTGTTGTGCATCTCAACTGTTCTCCTTTTACCACTGCGGATTTTCACCAGCAAAACTCTAAAGTTTGTCCCTCCAAGGTCAAGTGCCAAAAAGTCTCCATTCTCTATAAAAGAACATGTGTGTATATTTAAAGAACCACAAGCAAAACCTAAAAAAGCGCTTTTCCCAGAGAGTACTTTGACAGAAAATCTCTTAAAAACTCAGCTGAGATCTTCAAAGGAGGATTTCAGGTGCTGTTCTGTTTATTCCCACCCCTTTTTTCTTGTTTCGGTTTTGTTTTGTTTCAAAGGAGA
>NW_008674761.1:8810-25843 GCF_000695815.1 Acanthisitta chloris
AGACCCGTCCCGAGAGAAAAAGCAGTTTTTCCCCCAGCCACTCCGAGACGCAAAGAACCGTGCGGTACTGCAAACAGGGTTTGTGTGGTTTCATGGGTTCCCAGCTGTGGGTTTCTGATCCCAGCTGTGGATTTTTCCCCTCAAGCCGTGGCTCGCTTGCTCCCAGGGGCAAGGACGTGGGGCCAGGCTGCCAGCAACCAGCACAGGGCAGTGCAGGCTGCCCCGCCCGGGGCTGAGATTTCTTCCTTTGCACATCTCAGGTTCCATTTTCATCGCACCAGATCTGCTCCCCCTCCCTCACACCCAAAGGCCACCACTGGGAGCCCGTTTTGGGCCCCCTGCAGTCAAGCAGTGCCCTCACTCCGAGGAGGGTACGCCTCTACCTGTCCCATCCGGCGTGCTGCGGACAAAGGTGGGCAGCATTTTCACTTTGGCGGTCTCGTGAGTCTTCTTCTTCAGCCCTGCTTCCATCTCCGCCCTCATCCTCTTCTTCACCTGCAGCAGCTGCTCGTGGGTGAGCTTGAACTCGGCCAGGGTCTCGTCGATGAGCCGGTGCTGCTCTCAAAAAGCTTCTCCGCCACCCGGTACGCTACGGCCTTCACCATCGCCGCGCCCTTCCCGCTGCCGCTCTCCGACAGCAGGAACCTCACCTCCGAGTCGGGCACCAAGCGCCGCGTGGTTTTGTGCAGGCGCCGCGCGTACCTGCGGGAAGGGGAGGCTGCAGAACTGCTGTCTGCGCTGCCTCCCCTCTAGGCCCCAAACCCACCCTGACTGCAAGGGGAGGGACGAGGCTCACTGTGCCCAAACTAGCTACAGCCTCCCAAGCAGGAACACTGACAGCCAAGAGTAGTTCTTCCCACAGCCTCCTTCCTCCTGAATTTCTAAGAGAAGCCAGCAAAAAGCAGGGGAGAGCATCAGTCTCATCCCTTCAACCCGACCCTAGATGGGAAGAACCTCCTGGCTCCACTGCTGTTCCAATCCCCTCTCCTGGGGTCATCTGAACTCACTGGTTCAGATGGTGTGAGGACACAGAAACCAAAATGGCCCAAGTATGGTATCTTAACACTCACTACACCTGCCCATCTGCAACAGCTAGTCACAACAGCAGTCTTGGAAATTCTTTTTGTTGGCCAAAATTTTATGTTTTAACTAAGGAAAATATTTTTTTCAACAAAATAATGAGAAAATGAAAATGAAACATTAAACATGTTTCTCCTTTCAGAGGTTTCCTCACAAATCACACTCTGTAATTTCTACATAAATCTAAATAGCTGTTTGATTCAAAACATAACTTTCAAGATGGGGATAAACACGACAGGGGCAATTTTTAAAAGGCCATGGAAACTTGAGCATCGTTATTTTCCCTGGTTTCCAAGGATCTCTTCAGAAAAGACTGGAAAAACCAGGGTTCAGCACAGGCATTTTAAAACAATTGAGTTGAAACTGAAAATGGAGATGAAGCTGCATTAAATGTAGCTCTTCTCAAAGCCCAATTGATGAGCACAAGCTAATAGTTTATGTATGAAGAAATTCTCCTTCCAAGAGGCCTGTGGAGATTCCTTAAGGCATCTACTCAGTCCACTGCAGTTTTCAGTGACATCACAGTATCCAGTTACTCAGGGGTTTGGTTATTTTGTGGGGTTTTGTTGGGTTCTTAAAATTTCACACTACTTCTACACTTAAAGTCGTCTCTCCTTTCCCCTGAGCTCCCAGTCCCAGACCAAACGCTCACGCCCACATTTCAGGCTCCTCATCTCACGCCCAAACCTCCTGCCTGGGTGACCTCCCGGGGTGACATGCCTGCCCCTCTGCAAAGCAGAGGCTGCGGGGGTGAAGTTCTAGCGGCAGGAGCAGAGGGACTCACTGCGGATGCATCTTGTAGAGGGAGCCATCGACCCCCACGGTGGTGCGGAGGCGGCCGACCCCCTTGTTATCCCGCAGCTGGTTGAGGATGGCACCCAGGGTAGAGGCTACCAGGTTAGCCGAGCGGAAGGACACAATGGTGCAAACGTGCTGGACAGCGATGCAGTCCTCATGGGACGGTTCCACCCCCAGGCGGGTCAGAATTTCTTTGGCTTTGTTCAGACCTTCTTTGCTCCTACAAAGAGAGCAGCAAAGGGGACTCCTTAGTGGAGATGCACTGAGCTGCAGGACTGAGGCACATCCAGCCAAGGGTGTCCCTGCCTGGGGTTTGAGGTTAGAAAGAAAATACCTCAGATATCTGGACTGGGAAGCTCCATGAGGCTTGAAATAAAATGCTCTAAACAGGCATTCATTCACAGCTGGAAAGAGCCTGGTGCTACAAACCACACAATTCCAGGGAACACGGAAGCCACCCTCTGGGCAGGACTTGGAGGAATTAAATGCTTTTGTATCCCAATGATGTTTAACTTCAAACAGCTTCTCTTGAGCATGAAGCACCAGCCCCACAATGCAGCACCGGCCTGAGCACACACCTAACCCCACGCTCACTCGCTCATATGTCTCAATAAATTAAGACCAGCGTGATAAACAAGACCCTGAGCAAAGGCTGCATAAGCAATTTCATCCTATCAGGTCTCTGTTCAGGCTTAAAAGACCTCACTGCATCTCTGCCTCTTGCACTGCTTTTTCCCTTATTAGCATCCAGCCCCAGAGCAAAGCTTCTGGCAAAACTTCTCCATGTCCAGCTCACTCATTTCCCAGACAAAAACAAAACAGGCCTATCCTGTCATCACTAACTGCCCTCCATACGTCTTCTTAAGGATTCTTGCATCCTGCTAGCACCAGAGAGAAATCTGAAGCTGCACAGGGATGTGCCCCCAACTTTTAAATAAAGTGCTCCACAGGAAGCAAGGTGGAATTCCAGGGTAAATTTTACTCCTAGTAATTGAATTTCTCGATAACTGCGTTTTTCTCACTGCTGTTCAACAGGGTATTGGTCCATGACACTGACCTCAAATGAACACACATTTAAGGGAAAGCTGCTCAGATAAGTTAGTCTGCAGGGACAGGAACAAAACACAGCAGGAGGAACAGGCACTACAGAAGTTACTGACTGTCCCCTTGGCGCTGCACTCACCATTGACAGCACCTCTACGTGTGCAACAACAACAGCAGCATCTCACAGAGAAAAGCCAACCCAGTGACTATGGTACAAATTATCTCAGCAATCTGAATTTTAAAAACTCGGGGGAAGAGCCAACAAGTGCTGACCAAAGCGGTGATGACACACTACGGAACCACCCGGCACAGAGGTCACCACATAGCAGCCAGCACTGCCTACAAGACTGAATGTTCTGCCTGATCATACTTGTTTTCCTTTTGCCCTGCAATGTCAGGGATACAGCAAGGAACAACATAGGTATTTGCTCGGAGGCACTAAGCCAATTCGCTCCCATGTTTAGCCGCAAGATAGCAACTTCAGAGATTCTGAGTAGGGTAAGAGGTAGTACACCTCAACCCTGAAGCTGCACAGACTGGCAGGCTTAAGAGTTCCTCCCAGCACAGAAAAAGAGGAAATCTTGGGGAGGGGGGCACAGGCTGTCTGCCGGGGGTCCCCACATGTCAGCTCTGCGCCCGCACAGGAGGATGGCAGCCACCTCAGTGCAGCCTATCTCCCCACAAAGCAAAAAGAGATACTGGAAAAGTAACTTTCAGAGCCACTGTGAAGCCCAAGAGGTGAAAAGAGATTACTCACTTTTCTATGGCAGAAACGTGCTTTGTCTCAAACTTCCCTTTGGTGAGAAGCTCAGGGGTGATTCTCCCCTCAAAGAGCAGCCCTTCCTTGGCCATCTTCACCAGGATGAGCCTTACCAGCTCCCCCATGTACAACCCGCTGACCATCTTCTCAAACCTGCAGGAGAGGACAGCAGTCACCTATCTCCCCATGAGCAGCACTGGGAGGCAGAGCCCAACTGTGCCACCATAGTGTCTGTCCCCACCAGGGGTCTGCCTCACCAAGGCAAGGTCAAGCTTTCTCGAACTGCCCAATTCGTAACCCGAGTAGGAAAAGTAGCACGGAGCATAAACCAACAGAAATAACTCTCTCACTCACAGTTGCTTCCCAGGATTAAGGGATCCACGGTCAATCTCTCGATCGAACTCAGTCCTGATGTCTTCCAGCGAGCCGTCATCCCCGAAGGCTCCCCACTCCGTGTTAATGCACATCCTGCCCTCGTCCCCTTCCACAAGGTCAATGTGCCGCATCTCCTCCATGTAACAGGCATTGGTGCCAGTGCCTTTGGGGAAAGGACATCAGAAGGTGCTAACCAAACAGGCCAGGCAAAGGGAGAAAAGGCACGTGCATGCCGCAGAGGCAATGTGCGTTACCAATGATCAAGCCAACTTCACAACGCTGGTCATCAAAACCACAGGTCATCATAGTCCCAACAGTGTCGTTCACAACAGCCATGATATCTGCATCGTAGTCCTGATGGAGGAACAAAACATTACTTGGGCCACATCACTCTTCAGGAAAACACTGCTCCTGTTTACCACTGGTTTGTTCATATCAAATAGTTTCACAAGGAACAGGAGACAAATATTTGTCTGAATACCACAGCTCATCTTTATAAATATCCCTTTTCATCTGCCAGCTCCCTCCCTCATGTGCCCAAGGCGGCAAAGAGAGCAGACTAATGCACCAGGCAAGCAATAAAACAGCACTAGCATCCTTCCAGAGAGCAAAGGCCTGCTCTCATATAACCAGCCTTAGGCAGGAGAGAAAGGTCTGTACATGAAGGAGGAGGAACTGTGCACTTATACATCATGGAATGATTTGATGCAGTTGCTTGCAGAGTCAATCTATAAAATATTTCTCACAGCATTGACTTAAAACATCTAGGAGTTTTATTTCAAGTGAAGATTTTAATACACAAGTAATGCAGTTAAATAAGCTATCCAAAGGATATGCATTTATTCCTTTCCAGGTTCTTCAGTGTATGATTCTACCAAATCCAGTAACAGTAACTAATTATAGTAATGTTGTTCGGTGACAGCAAAACTCAGGTTTGCTTAAGAGTCCACAACTGCCCAAAGAGAGCAAATACTGCTCAGCTTTCAATGACTTTGGATACTGAGTAATCAACTTATCACCTGGCTGCAAGCATGATGCCAACCCAAATTCATTCCATCTCACACTCCGTGCTTTTTGTTTATTTAAATCAGCAGCTTGGTCACCTTTACTCTCTATAAAGTCAGCAGTGAGAAACTGCAAGGAGCAACACAGCTCACCAAGCCTGAAATCTCCCTTCCCTTCTCCTCTGCTCCTCCTCTCCTGCTCCCACACATGGCAGGTGCACAACTGAGCAACGTGAGACACGGTTTCTTGGGAATGGGCCACCCCGGTCTCACTGAAAAGCCACGGCACTGACACACAGCACCTTCTCAGTTTCTGGAGAGCAGTAAGTTGCTGAAGGTTGCTAGCAAAAAGCCATGAGACAGAAACTCCGTTCTGTGCCGTGAGGCAAATCACAGCTTCCACATAATAACACTGGCATTGCTTCCTTTTTCCAGCAAGCAGCAAAGATGCACATTGTCATGCAAGAAAGCAGAGCTCCACCATCACGCAGACCACCTGCTCACGTGAGTGACCTGAAGGGTGGTCCCTGACAACGCCAAGACAGACTTTCAGAAAAATGAAGTACAATTTACCCCACGTTTCTTGATGGCCCTGTTAAGCAGCCTCACGACATCTGCTCCCTCCACTCCGCTCGCCTTGAAGCGCTTTGTCCAGGTTATCAGAATACCCTAGTAAAACAAGACAGCAACATTCCACAGGATGCAACCATAAGACATACATTGAGTAGTTTTCTTCCTTATAAATAAGATTCTATACTTCAAATCTCAGGTCTCTCTTCTTGTAACAACCCAACCTAAGACAATTGGTGGTCTTACAGCCTAATTACAGTAAGCAGAAAGATGGAAAACTGCTAGAAAAGATGGAAACCCCTTTCCTGCCAGAAAACAGTGTACTCACATTTTGTATTTCCAGCCTACTCCTCTCCCTGTGATTCCTCGACAGTTTTTCTTGGAAAACCATTTAATCCTTTTGGACCATGGAAATAGACTGCTTTCAGAAAAAGCTGACTGTGCCAGACTGACTACAGAGAAGGGATGTGACGTTGCATGTCCAGGACATGGCTGCAGCAGGGATCAACCAGGCACATTGGTTTGCTGCTTGAGGTCCTATCTGTCCTGGCTTGTTTCACCATGGGATCATGTTTATGGGTTGAAGAAAATGGAAATACTGGAAATGTAGCAATGTATGTCCCCAATTTGCAGCACTGATCGAAAAGGAAATCCTGGTATGGAATTCCTTGTCTGCAAACTGTCGTCACAGAGTGCCTGCAAATCCCCCAAGGTAATGACTACATCTGAGCTTTTATCATTTACATAATGCCTGGCTGAATCAGAGCATTCAGTATGAAAGAGAGTAATGATAAAAGAGTGCTGACAGTAGTCAACAGGAAAGATAACTCAAATCAGCTCAGCTTTCCATATCCACCACAATATTCACACCTGCCACAAAAGGAATCCAAGAAACTAAGAACCAGAAAAGCTGAAGCCTGTAGACACAAGCAGCCATTGCCCAGGTGTGTGCTTGCTCGTATTTCAGCCACATCTTGCGCATACTCGCCCTCCCAACTCGGACAGCTACAGCAGACAGAGGGTCAGGACAGCTCTGTCCAGATCAGGAGGTATTCTCCTACCACTGGACCACAAAACAAAGTCTGAGTAAGTTTTGCCACCGTGTAGCTTTCACTGGCATCATTTAGAAACCCAGCAAAGTCCCATGCTGCTGTGCAGGGAAGCCACGGGCAGTGCTGTGCTGGCACAGCTTTCGTGGGCTAAAGGGCACCTTGTTCCACATAACTTTTATAAGAAACTGGCCAAAGCACACAGCAAAGAGCAGCTCCCCTCAGAATGACTGGCCAACTGTGCTGGAAGGAGTTTTTGCTTCACCAGCAGCAAGGCCCTGGCAGCAGGAAGGAGCCCTTGGAGTGGGACCTAACCATGTGGTGCCCATCTTGCCACACCTGGAGACAGCAGGGACCACCCTGCCTCCTTCTCCTCACCAAGCACAAGAAAACAGCACCCAGGCAAGTCCAGCCTCACAGAACCAGCAATCCAGGAACAAACCTAGCCCACAGAATCCAGAAAAATGTGTTTTTCAAACACTCAAAATACCACAAAAGCTCTCAAAAGAGTTTTGCTTTTTGTTTTTACTTAAGAGACACCCTGTCTCTTACGATCCCCCTCCACTCTGCCACTGCTCAGGTGTCCCTGAGGTACCCCAGCTGCCTGCCTGCCCCACAAAAGCACCATTCCATCCCAGCTGGCTGCAGCAAACCTGCCCACAAACAAGCACCTTTCTTCATGTAGCTAAACAAATCTTCCCAAGGGCAACTTCGGTCACATCCCCAGCACGGCTCTGCTGTGGTTGGTAGCCTGAGCCTTACCACAGCCAGCTGGGAGAGCTGCACCAAGGTCAACTCATCTCTTCTGATCCAATGCAGGAACAGGCAGCTCCGTGTTCTGAACTCTATTCAGATCCTGAGTCAGTCAGCACCCTTGGGTTCAGCTCTCAGCACCACTCAACAAGTACAAATGTGAGAAAAATCATGCCTCACCTGGCCCTTGTCAGCACCAGCATCTGGGAAGCTGTTGCACCAGGCTAAGCTAGAGACCTGCAAGCTGGAAAAGCAGTTCATGCACCTGCTCTGTGCATCTTGGGTAAATTTCACTCTCCTGCATCAATTTTCTACACCGTTCCCATAGTAATGTTGTACTGGGAGGCTGCTGAGTCATTTGGGCTACAACAAGCAAAAGGAGGAAAGCACCACAGCATCCTCGTCATGGGAGCCTCATCAGTCCCTTCCCCAGTGCCCCCCAGGCCCTGTTAAAGCACACTGCCCTCAGTGCTGAGCTCCAGCCTGCGGCACACACCCGGACCCATGAGTGCACTCCTGAGGGGCAGCAAAATCTGAGCAAAAGCTGCTGGGCTGCCTCCTTCCCAGGCCCACTCCATGGACAGGTGAAACAGGCTGCACAGGAGGCAAGAAAAAATGCTGTCATGTTTCCAGGGTAAACCGTAATACTGAGGAGCATACACAGAGACAGCATAAAAATCAGATGCCTCTTCCTCATATGTTATCCAGCTCTTTCAGGCAGAAACATGAACACAAACACAGCCTGACAGTGAAATATAACAGACATTTATCCTGAAAATGAGACCTGTCTGGGATACTGCTTTCATTGCAGCATCTTAACAGCACGGCAGCTCTTCTGCATATGAAGAGAATTGTGAAATCTTCTTACCTCATCTAGCTTGGTCTGTCGGCAGGGAAATGAAAATGTAAACCCAACTGGCAGTTTCTTGTCTTTGATTTGTTGTTTCTCCATAAAGTCTCCCAGGCATTCAGCAACGTGATCAAAAAGCTACAAGGAAAGTACAAACCCACCATGACTAGAGGCACAGCTTCAGGGAGAAATGTTTCAAACTGCAAACAAGTTGCACCAGGTGAGGGGAAAATACCAGCTCCGAGTTTTAATAAGCATCACAGTTCTGAAAATACTCTCGGGCAGTGTGTATTAACACCTTAATAACTGACAAATTATGAAACCACAGAATCACAGAATGGTTTGAGTTCAAAAGGGCCTTAAAAGATCATTTAGGCCAACCCCCTGCCACGGACAGAGACACCTTCCCCTGGAGCAGGTTGGTCCCAGCCCCATCCAGCCTGGAATTGAACACTTCCAGGGATGCAAGGAAATGCATTGTCCTTTTACACACTGAACTCCACAGGCATTTTTTTACACTCATATGAAAACACTCTTCCTGAAAGGAGGGGCTCATGGCTCTCAAGCCTGCTGTAAATCTGCCACTTAACATTTCGTGAGAACAAAAGCGTTCCCTTAACCCTTCAGGAACAGGAACATTTGGGATCCAGTCCCACAGGAGGTTGGGTGCAAAGATAACATCTGCCTCGTCCAAGCACTGCTGAGACCAGAGAACTCAGCACTTTGCAGAAACCACTCAAAAGGACATCATCTCTCAAATCTACTCCTAAAGCACACAACAAACAAAAAGGAAACCCAAGGAATTCATCTAAATATTTTACATGCTCCGAGAAACAACCCAAACGGGGACTTTTTCTGCATTTTTTTGAAATGCTGAGCTATGCAGCAGCCTGTGCCAGGCTTGTAGCACCAATTCCCTCCCAGGTACCTCGATGGCACCTGGGACCACAGTACTGTGTGTCCCTGCCAGTCAGGCCAGGAACCAGGTGGGCACCAAGGCCTCTCACACCAAGCCATTTGAAAACCCCTTAGGTAGATTTCAAAACTCAAAGCTGAAATCAAGCCCAAGCAACTGAAGCAACAAAATACACATTTTGTATTGACCAATACCAGAAAGCCAGGCATGCCTTGAGCTGGCCCACACCACAAATGGATGGCAAACTGCTAAAAGGCTGCTGCCTGTCCCAGGAGATAACTGTGCTTCACATTTACCTCCCTGAAAAAAAAATCCAAATGAAATAAACCCAACCCTATCTGCAGCATTGGCGGGATGAGGCCAAGTAAACTGCCCAGAAAACTGGGGATAACTGGGAAGGAGTACAAAAAAATATCCATTGGTTCCACACAACTTACTCAAGAACAATTCAGAGCCTTGGAGAAATGGGAATGCACTGCAGACAGGCTGCAGCAACTACAAACGATGAATAGGAATATTCTGCCCTTTGAAGCAGGTCAGGAAGTGGTGTGTGTAATGTTACAATTAAACTGAACACCTTACACCAATTCCTTAAATGAGGTCAGATTTGATTAAGCAGAAGCACAGTAGTTTCCCAGGGAGAATGTTGCCATTCATTGTCCTGGCCAAATCAAGGACACTGCTAAGCCCACGCAGTGAAACCACATGGGAAAGGAATGTACACTGCTGCACCTCTGAAATACTATTTTCAGCCATCCAGATGAGGGAGAGAGGAAGAGGAACTACAGTTAAGCAATAAAATGGAACAACTTCTCCAGGAGGAACACAGAAATAACAGGAGCATGTATTTTTATTATGCTTTCCATCTGAAAGTATCTGGCTGAATACTCAGTCCTACTAAACTTTCAGCTGCTTCCAGGACTACAAACAAAAACCAGGGGCCAAATTCAAACCCCTCTGGAGTTCAGAGAGCAGGGAGCAGAAATATCGACTGCGTACGCTGCTACAAAACTCCCACTCATGCAACGAACCACGACCCCGAGACAGGATCTGCTTTGTAAATCCAAACACAAAAAATGCCTGGGCATTCCCAGTGGGTTCTGAGAAGTCCACGCACCTGCTGTGTTGGCCCACACAGTCCTGGCAGGACCTGCTGAGGCTCACCTCCATGAGTCAGCAGCGCACTGTGAGTCACTTGGGCTCTGGGCGGCGAGTGTAAGTCATGCATAACCCACACAGACAAATGTAGTTAACTAATAGCCACAATTTGGGCACTACAGTCACCATGTCTGTTCAGTGAGGCACAGTCTGTCTGTGCTACTGGTGTTAATAAAGCACAGAGGGAAGGCACTGCTCAAAAGCAGAAAAGAGAGAGGCATTTATTCATTTTGCTACCATGGATGCTCATAAGATTTTCCTAAGGAGGTTTGAGGAAGCTTCTGTATGTGCCTATGCCCATATAAACACACAAACCTTACCAGTGCCAAATGACTCCTATGGATCTCATTAAAGTGGGGCAGGTGGATTGAGGAAAAATCCACATCCCTGTCCATCCACAGGTGTGCAGTAGGGAACAATGTGAGCCCAACAGTTTATCAAATGTCGAAGAGATGGACAGAGCAAACACTGCAGTCAAGAAGAAAGGATCAGCCTAATTTTATACCCTTATAGTCCTGGGGCAATACAACCATGAGATGTGGTGCAAGTGATAAAGTTTTATTAATTCCTCACACCATAGAATTGCCTGCTCAGGCTGGGCTCCAAGGACACATCTGGTTGTCAGACAGGAGACTCTGGCATGCAACTGAAGATCTGAGCTCAGGCTCAAACCCCTGAATGGGGACGATTTATGGAGCAAAGAGACCACAGCTTCAGTCCAGCAGAACAGCCACAAAAACACAACCTACCTCCAGTGACGGCAGAACACAAAAAGCAACATCAAAAATCAAGCCTCAGGCACACTCCTGTTCACTGAGCTGACATGCAAAACAGGCTTCTTACAAATATTAGACACAGCTGAAGTCAGTGAGAGTGCTCTTGACTTTGACAGGGAACTGTCTCTGACTGGCAAACCATGACAAAACGCCATGAAGTAGAAAATATCAAAACAAACCGTGCTAGTGAGGCTTGAAGACATAAATCACAATTCTTCAGGACGGTGATTACATATTAAGCTTTGAGAGTATAACTCGCCGAGGTTAATGACACGCTTGCTAGTATCATTAGTAGCCCACTCAGGCAGCTCAGTCCAAGCACTCTGGCTCTGAGATTTCAGAAAACCTCAACTGTATGCATCCATCACAGACACCAAATCATCACCTGTCTACGAGCCTCCTGGGCACGCTTCCCTGTAAAGTCACACGGCCTGCACTGGATATTGCCATGGGACAACTTCAAACTTGGATGATGCTTCCAGTTATCCTCTTCTTTTTCTAGTTCTTAAATACTGGAAGCAACTGCGTCCACTGAGTCAGTGGAAGCCTTGCTCCCCACTCTTTGAGCTTAAAAGCCATGACAAAGCCTATCAGCCTGAGCTCCAGGCTGCTGCTTCCCAACAGCCATATGGCCTTCGGAAATTTAAAACGTAACATATGAACATGACAGAGACATGGAAAGAAAACAGACCTGATGTCTCTTTTCCTGGCTTCTCCTTACCACTGTTATCACGTCTCCATCAAGTCTCCCCTTAAGTCAGCCTGTCTTGTCACTCCGGGACAGACGCTTGCCCCCGGGTGTGCAGGCAGCCCTCCTGTTTGTCAGCCTCCAGCTCTCAACACTCACTGATGGACAAGCAACCCCCTGCTCCAAACCTGCCCCTGAGCAGCCCACCCAGCTTCCTGGCCTCTAACAGCAACAGGCAGCTCAGTTCAGTTCCCCTCCAAAACTGTTCTGTGGGACAGCCACTCCATGACCTCTGGGTCCAAAAAGAAAGCAATAAAGGTTAGTAAAAGTCTTTACAAGCAGGTTATTTTCTTGCCGCGGTTAAGACATCACAGCAATGCTTTCAGCACTTCTGACAAGCCATGATTGCCACCTCACACTCACTGCTGCAAGGAATGCAGCAGCACTTATTAGATACATACATTAACGGTACCAAGGTGACCACAGAAAATATATTAATGGTAGAAATGCTGTTCCTATAAATTTTCTTTTTCTCCTCTTTTCTTACGCTTCTGAAACAAGCTTTAAGCTTTCTGCAGGTCTCATACTCCAAAACAGCACCTCATTCTAGTTAAAGTGTTAAAAACCTGTTGTTTCCAACAATGAAAGTTACTTGTTTTGCCATATGCTGACAGAGACAAATCTGTCAGTAAAATACTCTTTGCAGTCCACTTCCTGATCATAAAAAGAAAGTAAATTCTTCCAAAGAACCCAATTTGAAATCCAAGTGAATGGATCCAAACATTTTCTACTCTTGGAACTGGGAGACTAAAAAAAACCAAACCAAAACAAAACAAAAAACCCATTTCAACTATTCAGCAAAACTTAAGTTGAAGCTATGCCAAAACATTCGATCAGCTTCTCGTAATTTTTCTAATGTCCTTGTACTTTTCATGAATGCTGAGTTGCTCAGACTGCCAGCACAGATATGTGGCTGTCATGGTGATTTCTATCCCTCATCTAACACCACAATTGCAGGGCTGGTCATGCCCATGCTCACAAAGACTAAGTTGTTTTCCTGCTCTCCATTTGTACTTGTGGAAAGTAAGTTTACTAAAAAAGCCAGGACTTTCTAGGCCAACATACCCAAAGGTCTAGCACACAACTACAGCAGATGTGCAGTGCCCACGCATGCCCTGTTACACTGAGTACTGCTTATTTACCTTCAGTGTCCACACTGAAGCTGAGTATGTGCACGCTGTAGGTGCAGCTGTGAAGTAGCTGAGGCTGCTCTTGTGGGGATTTTCTAACACCCAAGCAGCTGATCTTTAGAGACGCCCCAAGGAAGAGGTGCTTACCCGTGTTCCGCTGCCATGCATGATATCCTCAGGGGTGTTATAAATTTCAGTTTCCATCTGCACCGTCTGCTTTTTTTCATGCGATACCTTCACCCGCAGAATTCGGAAATAAGAACCACCAAGATCCAGTGCAATGAAATCTCCTTTCTCTACATGGAAAACACGACACAAGTGATTAAAAACTGTATGCGACGCAAATCTGAGAAACATCAAGCTCAGATAAGCACAACATGTAAGTGAATGTCCAGTGCCTACAGCAAGGAAGCTCTAGCTGCAGGGCACCCACGGGAGCATAACCTGACTCCCTAGAATTCAACATGAAGCTGGGGCAACGGCAACACCAACCTCCACTGATACACAGGCAACTGCAACGAGGGTTTATCAAAAAAGAACAGACTAAGAGTGGACAGTCTGCACCCAGACCTCATGATGAAGCTGGCAGAGCATGGATCTCAGGAGAAAGCCAAAAAAGATGCTGAAAATCGAGACACTAAAATGAAGGGATGACAGATGCTTATTTGGCAAATAAGAGTGAATGGTGGCTGGACTGAGCATACTCAAATCAACAAATTACACACAGAGGTAATTAAAGTAGGAACCGCTTATTTCATGCCCAGAAAGGCTGAGATTCACTGCAAACTGCAGTCAGAAAACAAGTCAGAGCAATAACAGCCTGAAAAACCATGGAGTACTCCTGTGCTGCTGCAAGAGTTACTCAGAAGTCACGATCCTTTGCACACAGCTCCTGCATACCTCCCCAGGAGGCTACCTCCATCTCCCTCTGTGGTGGAGAGGTCTGAAGCCAGGAGCACTACCCCCAGCTCCACAGAGTTCAGGGTACAATCCAGGTGGACAGAGGCCCATGGCCTGGCTCTCTGAGCAATCATACTTTCAGCACCCCCAGAGAGTAAGGCAAATATATTTGATTGATCCACTTGTGCTATCTCACCTTATCAATGAGGGCGCAAAGCCAGCAATAGTTAAAGTCTGTGAAAAGGTGATATTTAGGGACACTGTGCACAGCTTATCACACAGGACTGTGTGCCCAGGCTGCAGATAGTCACCAGGGCTCTTGGCAAACATCCGTGTCTGTGCACGGCACCCCCGGCTCGTCGCTGAGGCTGCTCAGATGAGATGGTGCTTCCTCATCGAGCATGACTTTAGGAAGGCCATTCCTAACACGGCCAGTTTTCCACTTCTCCCTAAATTCAATGTGGAAAGACCTCTAGCAGCTGGGAAGACTGTTCTGACACGTCACCTCCAACAGATTCAGTTCCCAGACCCCTCTGACCCCACACAGTCACCAAAATACCAGGTATGCAAATTATCCATGAGGATTTCCGGATTCAGACTCGCTTCTGAGATTATTCTGTTCAATCTCAGACCACAACCTCTCAAGGTTGGCTTAGTGAACTGTACCTCCACACCACCCCACACACCTCAGGGAGCCTCATCCTACTCAGCAGAGCTGATGAGCTGGACAAAGTGTCTCTCAGAGCAGGACCTCAAACAGAAACAGCCCAGGAGAGGCAAAAACACTGCAAAAGCCCTTATGATTTTCCAAGGTTGCAGGAAAATACAGAAACACAACACTGCCATGTGAGAAACCACACAGAACAATAAAATCTGTACAGAAAAACGTAGCGGAATGACAGTGGGAGCCCATAACTTCTAAGAATTCTCCTATTTCTCCTGCAGTGTAACTTTTCCTTCTTGCTGCTTAAAGCATGGGCAAACTTGTTTGCCAAACAACAGATCCTGCAGTGCTTCCCTCCCTGTTTCTGAGCAGTGCAGCTTCAAACATCACTTGGCTCCAGTACAAATGTTATTTAAAGCACAAACATACCCAAACTGGAGACACAATTCCCTTCATTGTGCTCAGCTAACAAATTCAGTAACCTCAACCCCCGTCACCACAAGAAGCCTAGAAGTCAAACATTGACCACAAGTGTCTCATTAAGCCAAATACCCAAATAAGCTTTATCCTATGAGTATCATCTGTTGAGTGCAAGCCATTACCTCCAATAACTAATGGGAAAATCAACATTGGACCAGATGGCCCTCTTTCAAGCCTAAACACACCTCAGTACATGCCTCAAACAAATACTGCACTCCAGAAATATCTGCCCTGCAAATAAATTACCAGCTTGGCATGTTTGATTTCCAGTACCATCAAGCTCATCACAAGCTAAAATTTATTAAGAATTATCCTTCTCATTTAAAACCAAAAAAGAACCCTGGAGTAGAACGCAAAGCTTTCTGGATGCAAAGCAGCACTTTTCTTTCTGTGTTCTTCAGGAATTAACCCCCAGTAGCAGCATTTAATCTATGCTTTGTAACACCAAGCTGTGACCAAACCTGCCATGAATTTGTCTAGGAAGACCCTCTGAAAGCATTTTAAATTAGCCTGAGGTACCATTCTGGGCAAAAGAACCTTGAGGCTTTCATAAATTGAATAGCTCTCAATGAACTAAAAAAAAAAAAAGCCTGCTACCCTTCTCCAGGGTCTCCAAAATTATTGCTCAGAAGCTCCTTGCTACTAAAGCACACAGGGACAGAACTGAAACTAGACAGGTGCTTTTTTAAAGTTAGCTCCCATAATAATAATCGGACTCAGGGGAAAGAGCTTACGAGGCAGTAACTAGAGACAGGCCAGAGAAAAGGGCAGGCTTCCATCCTCTGGCTTTGATGGGGGGACAGCTGGAGGCAGAAATTGCCATCTCTGGGCACAGCAACGTGGCCACATCCGTGAGGCCCCCCCAGAACATCCTGGAGGAAGAGGGAAGGGGCTCCGGGCCTGCCCTGGCTGTATCTGTGCGGTGGCCGAGCCACTGTATTTGTAAGACTCTGGATCACGAGTGTGAACTGCATAAATCCAAAATCATCCTATGTGAAGTACTGATTGCTGGCAGACTAATCTCAAGAGTAAATGTACTGACTGACAGTGGGCTGACTGTTAAGAAGGGCTCTCCCATTGGCATCAGAATGGCTTTGACACAGAAATCACCAACTATGACACGAGAGGCACACGCTGCTGAGTCGGGGAGAGAAATGCCACGATACCCACCCATGGCAAACACTGCTCACACCTGGGGTCAGAACATGCCGTTTCAGGGACAGAGTGGAATGGTTCTGCCTGCCTTTCTAACAGCTATCCCAAGAGACACTCGTCACCTGCATGTACAGATCACTATTGTGTAGACCAGAAACTCTCCAGATCAAAGCACTGCCCACAGCATGCCCCAGAGAGGCTGGTAGGAGCCAAGTGGGCACAGGACCAAGGACTGAGCACCCTGCACAAAACACACAAGGCTGCTTTTATAAGCAGGTGTGTAATACATGATCTGAAATCAATGCCTTGGCATACAGACAGGTCTATGCTCAACCAGGGCCACCCATCCTGCCCCAGCAGCGTTCAGCAGCCTCTCACACCTCTCCTGGCCAGGTGCAGATCCTCCTTCTCCTGTACCATATGGCATCTCAAAGTCTTCCCAGTCTGTACCATAGAACAATTTGCAGAGTTATTTGCTTCGCTGATAACCTGCAATGACTGACAGAGCAGAGTACTGGGAACAGGCCTGTACTCACCTGAACTCAAACACACACGGTAGAAGCCACGGAGTCACCTCACCTCACCTGCAAACCCTTAGTGCAACCACTGCCCATCACCCAGCTGTGTGTGGCAGCTTCTTGCTTTCTCAACAGTCTGCAAGTTTCAACACAACATTGCAACACAACAGCCAGTGGTGCTAGATTAAGAGAAACACGGAATTCATTCTTCCTTTGGTTTCTTTCAGACAGAGAATCACATCTCAAATAAAAAGCTTAAGGTGGCAGAAAGCAACAGCAAAGCAGAACTATGAAAGATTTTCACC
>NW_008674761.1:25915-29577 GCF_000695815.1 Acanthisitta chloris
TAAAAAAAAAAAAAAGCCTCGAAACAGGTAACTCTGTTAGGCAGTTCTTGCAACTGTGTGATTTCTGCATAGGACCATAATTTGTGGTAGGTACCAAACTATTTAACCAACTCATGCTACATGAGAAGGAAATCCAACATTACTACTAAATAATACACACTATTATATAATGTTTATAAATATATACTCTATATATCGTATTTATTACTAAGTAATTTATAAAACAGGTAACTCTGTTAGGCAGTTCTTGCAACTGTGTGATTTCTGCATAGGACCATAATTTGTGGTAGGTACCAAACTATTTAACCAACTCATGCTACATGAGAAGGAAATCCAACATTACTACTAAATAATACACACTATTATATAATGTTTATAAATATATACTCTATATATCGTATTTATTACTAAGTAATTTATAAGCAATAAGTAACAAAGGCAATCTTGGTCTCAGCTACCAACACAACATCTTTCTGGTTTCTGATAGCTTTTTGTGCCACTTTTATCAGGTTCAGTGAGCACAGAAATACCAACTCATACATCTGGATGCAAACAGCTCAGTACACCAGAGCAGCAGCTTTGGAGCCACAAACTGCAGCCTCCAAGTTCTGTGACTTTTCCCCTAAGACAGTCTACAAGAGGTAACTACAAAATGCAAAATGATTGCCAGGAAACTCAACTTCAGCCTGCAATGGTTTACATTTCCACTGGGGAAAAAATAAGGAGGAGAAGTGATGCTAAGTGAACCGCAAATGATTACAAACCACTGTATTTGTAAGACTCTGGATCATGAGTGTGAACTGCATAAATCCAAAATCATCCTATGTGAAGTACTGATTGCTGGCAGACTAATCTCAAGAGTAAATGTACTGACTGACAGTGGGCTGACTGTTAAGAAGGGCTCTCCCATTGGCATCAGAATGGCTTTGACACAGAAATCACAAAACCCTCAGCATGTGTGGAAACAGACCTGTACACAGAGGGGAGGTCGTATTCGGAACGTGGCCGGTGCTTGCCAGGAAGCAAATCTCTCGCTCTCGGTACCACACTGGTGTATTTCTAACAGGTTTCCACAAAGAACACCATGTTTAATAGGGAAAACAAACACTCAGCTCCTTACCTGAACCATCAGGAATGGACCTCACAAATGTAGGAAGCATCTTTACTGCAGCTGTTGGGTTAAAGTCCCGGGAGAGGCCATTCTTCATCTCCCTCCTGAAGCGAGCCATAACATCTATCAGCGTTTCGTCAGAGAGTCGCATGGCGTAAAGGTACTTATCAATCTGGGGAGAGAGATACACACCACCATGGAGTGAAAGACTGACCTGACGTGGGGCTATACCTCTCTGTAATTGCAAGGAGAGTGTACAGTCCCAGCTTGGCTCCAGGGCTCTGGCCAAGTTGACAACACTCACGTGCTGCTTGCCCTGTCTTCTGACTCAAAACCATTGAAAACATGCAAGTGTTAGGACTCATGTGAACCCACCCCATCCTACTGCCTTCCCAAAGCACAATCCAATCCCATATCACGCTACCTCCCCTTTTCCACACAAAACCGTATGTCCACAGCTTTGTACCACCACCTCCAGCCCCTGCCCCACTTCTTCTGACTGTCCATCAGCTGAACAGCTGGGGCTAAAAATCCCCCTTCTGGCACCCTATCCAGGCTGGGGTGATGTGAGTGTCATAAGTGCCTTGTATTTAAAGCCCTTCATTGCAAAGGACTTGCCACAGCAGTCCCATGTCTACAACCCAGGCTGAGATGCTCTTATTTCTGTGTAATGGACCATTTTCCTTATCCCATTCCAAAGCTGTCACAGCGCGAGGGTCAGGACAGGCAGAACTTGGTTGGGAGCAGATGGTATCTTCCTCATCAAGACAAAACATCAAATTAAAAGTTACTGACTTCTCCCTTGTAGCTTTCAATGACAGGAACTTTCTTTACCTCCCTGGAAAAGCAGGTGGTTCTAGTTTTCCTACAATATTGCTTTCCATACTATTACAATCACCTTCAACATTAGGAAGATTGAGAAAAGCTTTGATGCCTGAAAAATACAACTTGGCCTTGGGGGTTTCTTGTCAAACACACATCCCACCCCTTTTCCCTCAGCTACCAGTCTATTCTTGCCTTGCTTCACTACCTGCCTTGGAAATTTGTTTCTGCAAATGGCTCAGACCCAAGCCACACTTTTGGGAACACCTTTGCTTGCAGCTTAGCAGGACTAAGAAAATAAAGCCCTGCCCATGTTTTTTGTCCTCAGTAAAACTGGAAAAGCCATCTCATTTTAAACCCCAGTCCAGCTCTGTGCCAAGACTCCGTGTGTCTCCTCAGCTGCTCTGGAAGGCTTGAGAGCAACTCCTCTCCCAGCTGGCACTGTGTCTTACAGGACCAATGCCACAATAAAACCCCATGTGAAGTGTATGTATGCAAGTGCCCCATACACCAGGGACTTTGAACCAAGAAGTGAGGAATAATGCTGTTCGCAAAGGAAATGCAATCAAAATGCATTTAAACCCTAATCTGACCATAAAATCAGCACCGATTTAATTGTTTGTACAGAAAGTACTCCTGCCACACATACTCAAGGTCTGCACCAAAGACAGTGTATCTCCCTGAGCCACACACCCTCCTGCCATGACCCAGCACTTATTTACACAGACAAGGAGGAAGGCACAGCTACCCAGCCTTATCCCGAACCACAGGCCGGAGATCAGGCAAGCCTGGACTCTGGGGGCCACAGCCAGAAGCTGTATGAGCTGTGAAGCTTTCAGTGTCATAGCTTGCAGAGGAAGAGAAAAACAGACAAGAAATACATGCTAAGGGGATGCCACAGTGCAACAATACCGTGATTGATAACACCATGAGAAATGAGACTACGCATTTCCTTCGTGAACCAGTGATGTGATGGTGCAGGCATGTAGCTGAATGGCAGAAGAGCTGAGCTCAGGTTCTCTGTAACACAGGCCAAATGCAAGACCCCAGGGCAGCATCCCCAAATCCCAGCTGTGTCCCGTGACACCCTGATGGACCTGACAGCCCCTCGTAGCAACAGCCACAGCCAGTGACTGGTGTCATTTCACTCCAAAGAACAAAAACCTGAGTGGGATGTGACGCCCTCTGCATCTTCAAATGCTGTGGGGACGGATGCCAAGGCTGGTGTGAGGCTGAGCAGAAAGGTCTCTCCTCCACGGCAACCCCTGCTGTTTTTATTTCAGGAGAGCGTGCTAAGCCATGATGTCACAGCATGAGGTTACACCCTTTTAAAGGAGGGGGGAACTGACCTCTTTTTCAACATTTTACAACTCTCTTTCAGCAGCCCCTGCTGCCTCTCTGAGGGATAATTCCCCAAACCTCCCAGTGAAAGCTACACTAACACATCATTCACAGTCAGACCACACCAGGCAATCAACACACCCCTCTACAAAGCCTCACCCCTGCATCCTCCTCCCTGAAACAGTGCTGACGGATTCCCACACACCAAAAACCCTGCCGTGAACAGAAGTTTTGACAAACCTATTCTCCCCATCTCTGCCCCTCTGCTGCCCTCAGCAGTGAGGGAAAATGGGAGGGAGAGCTCTTTTAGCTCCCGTGAAAAACCAACGAGCGCCGTCAGCGCCCTTACATAACTGCGCCGGAGCATCACCTCTCGGCCCGCCGGGCC
>NW_008674762.1:0-5543 GCF_000695815.1 Acanthisitta chloris
TGGGTGTTTTTTCATGAAAAACTCTCATGGGCTGCTGAGAAAACACTTTTTATTTTCCTTCCAGTGTAACATTTTCTCTCTTTAGTTCTTGTTATATGATCTCTGCTAGGTTACTATCCAAGCACATCAAGTTCCCTGCTGTCTCAGCACAGAGCAGCCAGGGAAGAATCTTTGGGGAGCAAGGGACCAGCAGCCATCCCCCTCCACACCTCCTTGGTGTGCAGTCTTTCCCAGAAATGGCTCATCAGAAAAACTTCAGACCACCAACAGCAGCAGTTTTTAGCAGAGCAGAGACCCACAGGAGCCTGAGAGGCAGGGCAAAAAGGAGAGGTGTTATGCTAGCATCCTTTTTGTCCCACAGAAGCATATTCCCATCCACAGAGACCCAAGAAACATTGGTTTGGTAGCTGGGGGCAGGTTGGTGTGCACGGAAGCAAGAGTGATAACTGGGGAGTTCATGGTGATAGCGTAGTGCTGATCTTTGCACTCAAATGAGTGCAAAGACTCAAATGAGTCTGAAAATCAGCAGTGAAATGCTGCAGATCATGGCCTGAACTTTGTGATACTGTTAGTGATTAAGTCATGAGTCTCATAGCATTTCTAGGGTTGCTTGAGCTCCCGTTCCCCAAATCCAGAGATCCAAGGGTGATCTAAATTTTCATGAGCACGAATAAGTAGAAAGTGGTGTTGCCACCTTGGCCAGTTGCAGAGCAAACTATGAATATTAACAGAGTGTACCTTGGGGGCTCACAAACCAGGTGAATAGAAAGAGTGATGAATGCAGACTCCCTTAAAATGAACAAATCCAACTGCTGATTTTTAGGGCAGCATGTGACTGCTGGAGCTTGTGCAAAGGCATTTTCTGCTAAAATGTGAAGTCTAAGTCTGTCGCTTAGGTTCACTTATGCTTGCCTTGTTTTTGTAGCAGCCAAGGAGGGTGGGAGCCTGCAGGCAGTCCCCACTTTCCCAGAGCTGGAGGAGTCCCATCACTCCACCTCTTTTCTCTCTCCACCATCCTCTGCTGACAGGACCACATGGCTTTATTGTCCTCTGGTTGGCCCTTAGCAGCAGGGCTGGCAGCAGCATGGGCCCACACACGCTGCCTCATGAGGGTGAGGTTGTGTGTGGAGCACCCTGCCCTAAATCTGGCTTGGGCTTCCCCCCACACCCCCATCCTTGGCCCCTGTGCCTCCATCCATCGCCAGCTGGCTGCCTCCATGGCTGCTGTCATCTTGTGGGCTGCATGCTGAGCCTCCTCGCTGGCCCAGTGCTGGGGCTTGTTCCCTGGCTGCTGGTGGAGGCCACATGGTGGGGACGGTGGTGGTGGGCTGCCCCTCTGCTCTATTTCATCTCAAGGCAGAGCCACAGTGCCAGGGTGGGAGGAGGGAGTCACACAGTGGTTACTGTCCATTTCACAGAATCATTTAAACCTCCAAAATCATCGAGTCCAACCTTTGACCCATCACCACCTTGCCAACTAGACCAGAGCACTAAGTGCCACATCCAGTCTCAGCTTGAAAACCTCCAGGGATGGTGAATCCACCACCTCCCTGGGCAGCACATTCCAATGCCTGATCACTCTCTCCATAAAAAATCTCTTCCTAATATCCAACCTAAACCTCCCCTGGCAGAGCTTGACTCTGTGCCCTCTTGTGCTACTGCTAGATACTCATGAGTTGGCCAAGCCCTTTTAACTTGGGGAATATTGTACTATCTGCTCTGAAACATGGTCACACTGACTCCTCTTCTTCTGTTTGCAGGAAGCATTATCAGTGGTGAGTGAAGACCAGTCCTTGTTCGAGTGTGCCTACGGATCACCCCACCTTACAAAGACAGAGATGACGGCCTCCTCCTCCAGTGAATATGGGCAGACATCAAAGATGAGTCCACGTGTCCCCCAGCAAGACTGGTTATCACAGCCCCCAGCCAGAGTCACCATCAAGATGGAGTGTAACCCAAACCAGGTTAACGGGTCAAGGTAATGAGGCCAATGTTACTGGGGCTCAAATGCACTTTTTCTTGCTATAGGTATAGCTCATCTGTCTAAATCTCTTGAGTCTTACACCATTTTAGTTGCCTCAGGATATCCCACCTGGCCACCAGATGCCCTCCTAGAAATCTACAGATCTCCCCTGTGTTGTAGGTCACACCTGCCAGCCCTGTTGAGATGTTACAGAGGGTCTTAAATGGTGCTACAGGCAGAGTCTTCTCATTGCAATGGGGATAAATTGAAATTGAGAGAGGGGAAATTTAGATTAGATATTAGGCAGAAGTTTTTCCCTGTGCAGGTGGTGAGACACTGGCCCAGGTTGCCCAGGGAGGCTGTGGCTGCCCCAACCCTGGCAGTGTTCAAAATTGTATGAAGCTTTGAGCAACCTGCTGTGGTGGGAGGTGTCCCTGCCCAGGGCAGGGGTTGGCATTAGATGATCTCTAAGCTCCTTTCCCACCCCTTAACATACTATAAAACTATACTATGAGTTTGTGCAATTTCTTTCTGTGTTTCCTCTGCCTATGGATAATTTTGAATGTGAACTTGCACTGCACACTGGAAGAACACATATTAAAGTTAACAAAATGTGAGTTTGCTGTAGTCTGGAGCAGCACCATTGATCCATCTCAGGGTGTGGTGCATGTGAACACTCAGTGAAAGCTGTCAAAATACAGTAATTTGGACAGTTGCTTTTGCTCTCAGTATAACCAGAGAAACATAGGAAATAAAATCTTGCGATGGCAGAAGGAGTGAGCTATTGATCTTTACTATTATATTTACTGTAAACACAGTGCCAAAAAGCAGAGCTGTGGAGTTAGATTTAAGAGCTCATGCTGAAGAAACAACACGTGTAAGCAGGGGAGTAGAAAGCAACAGGAAAAGAAATTACTCAGCCCAACAGGCAGTAGCCACAGCTGCATTAACTGATGGCTCAGGACTTCTTTTATGAATGTCACCATGAAGGAGAATTGTATTGATTAGGCTGAAAGGGAAATGCAGTGGGTTTTTGGATATTGGCTGGGAGCTTTCCCAAGCTTAGGAGAACTCTCTGGGACATCTGACAAAACACACTGAAGAATTTTTTTTTCAAGGAAACTATCCAAACAAGTGCTTTCCTGTTTAAAATGCCTGACTGTCAAAACAGTTTTCCTTTGGTGCTGCTGAAGGGCAAAGGTCCAGAGAGTCAGTTGCTCACAACTGTTTGTGATGGACCAGTGGATTCTGTGCTTCACATCTCTCTGTCACAAACACCTGTGTTCTAATCTCATCTCCCAGGATCTGTTGTTTAGAAAAACCTCAGCCATGGCCTCTGTGGTTGCTGTTCACACTTGCTGTGCTGATGTGATGAGCACCACAAGCAGGGCCAAGTGGTTTGACAGCTTATCACACCTACTTTTTTCACCAGTTAAGGAAGAAGTCAAATCAGAATTTCTAGTGAATACCCAAAGATTTGAGATACTTAGAACTGAATGGTGAGCTGAAGTTACAAAGAATCAGACGAAGTCTTCTTGTAAGCCTGATTATTCAGAATTTCAAGTGTCTTTAATCAATGTCAGCATCTTTTTATTTCATGTTTTCCTTTTATGTGCTAAGCAAATGCACAGATATAATCACAGAAGGAGTAATGAGTCAAATGGAGTCTTACCTGCTTCCTAAAATTACCTCTTCAGTATTTGTGCTGGAATTTCTGTAAGAGAACTGACCCTAGTTTTCCTCAGTGTAAATGCCATGAAGTGCATTAGAGTAGGTAATTACTGTTAATTGTTACTGAGGATAGTGATGATCATTTGTAATGTTATACATAACTAAAGTCATTCATACACAGACTTCTATTTTGACATACTCCCAGATCTTAAGGAAGAGTTGAAATGATACAGGTCCATTTGGAATTGTTGGACAAACACATATTTAAAGCAACCGAATCAGAATCCTTAATTTGCTGTCTTGGATTCCTGAAATGCATAACTAGCCTGAATATTGGAGCTCAGTTTAAGTATCACAGGAATTTGGCTGTTGCTCTCGTGGTTTAAGGACAGCACTGCAGGCAGCAATAGCACTTTTTATTAGCTGAAACCTTGCCCTGTCTAATTCTTGTTAGCAACCCTGCTAAGATTATACTCTGATAATCTCATAATCTAATAATATTGTGGCAACGCCACAATAAAAGAAAGATATAAAGCTACTAGAGAGTATCCACAGGACGGCTGTAAAGACGGTGAAGGTTTAGATTACATGTCAGGAAGAAATTCCTCCCTGTGAGGTGCTGAGGCACTGACACAGGTTGCCCAGAGCAGCTGTGGCTGCTCCATCCCTGGGAGTGTTCCAGGCCAGGTTATTGAGGCTTGGAGCAATCTGGTCTAATGGAAAGGTGTCCCCGTGCCGCGACGCAGCTTGATGCAAGCAAAATGTCCGTTTATTGTTGTTTTTCACAGATCCTTATAGTCCCTTTGCTTAGCATATTCCCTGCTGATTGGCTTATTCAAAACATTAGGTGTGCACCAAATGGTCAACCTAAGGCACAGCTACTTGTTACATGTCTTTTACCCCAGCAACATCCCAGCAACTTCCCAACTCGGGACTGGTGAGCCAGCGCAGGCGCCTTCTGTTCAAGGGTCCCATCTCCACACCTACTCCTCCCAAGGCCCTCGAGCAACAAGTCCTAACACATCCCCTGACTAGCCCAGACATGCTGGAGCCTTGCTGAGAGCAGCCAGGCCACTCCCCACATCCCAGCCCATGGCAGAGGGCTGGAACTTGATGATATTGAAGGTCTCTTCAAACCCAAACCATTCCGTGATTCTGTGATTAAATGCACTGGAAGACCTGCCCCATGAGGACAGGCTGAGGGAGTTGGGACTATTCAGCCTGGAGAAGAGAAGGTTGTGTGGAGACCTCAGAGCAACTTCCAGGATCTGAAGGGGCTCCAGGGAAGCTGCAGAGGGATCTGTGTTAGGAGCTGCAGGGACAGGACAAGGGGTAATGGGAATAAATTGAATGAGGGAAATTTAGGTTAGAGATTAGGAAGAAATTTTCCCTGTGCGGGTGGTGAGACACTGGCCCAGGTTGCCCAGGGAGGCTGTGGCTGCCCCAAGCCCGGCAGGGTTCACAGCCAAGTTGGATGAGCAACCTGCTCTGGTGGGAGGTGTCCCTGCCCAGGGCAGGGGTTGGGGCTGGATCATCTCTAAGCTCCATTCCAACCACTCAAATTCTGTAACTGCTACCTCAAGGATCTCCAGAGTATCCTCTGTAATCATCTTCCTACCTCAGTCTGATTAATTTGGTGTAAAGAGGAAATTGGTGACCAGAGAGTTGTTACCATTGCAATTTTTTGCTGTCCAGCTCTCCCTTCTCACTGTGGTAAGCTGCTTCCTGGCCATATAGTCTGTCATCTGGAAGAAGGTATCAAATTTTAGGAGCATACTGAACCCCTTAGACATCCATAATTAAGTACCCACTCAAATAATAAATGTACTCACTCTACTAGAACCTTTCCCCAGCTATACTTTGGCTGTAATTGTCCCCCATTAAATCTCAAAATGTAGCAGTCTCAGAA
>NW_008674762.1:5598-8652 GCF_000695815.1 Acanthisitta chloris
ATTAAGGGGTTATATTCCATGTGCTGCAGAGGGATTAGCTCCAGTTTTCTTTAACAATAACAGTATTTTTAAAGCTAAACCCTGAAAATATAGCCTCAGGGCCTACCTGAAATCAAATAAAGCAAGGAAAGTTTAAATTAAAGCTGTCACTTACCTTGCTGTTGTTGCCTATGTAATGCAGATTGTCACAGGTGGTATCAAATTGAGTTTCTTGAAATATGTTTTGTTGGGACAGCTGTTCTATTTCTTCCAGCTACATAAATCTAATGAGACCTTTTGTGCCACCATATAGTCAATCTTTCACCTGAATGTAATCATATTGTTTCCTGCTATTTACTGCTCTTGAGTCAGACCAAAAAGATTCACCCTGGTATAGTATAAATCTGAAGGTTGCATATGCCATACTGTTACTTTTCTATTTCTTTGTTCTTTGAACGTTTTATCAAATTAAATATGAGCAATTCTGTCACAATGAATGGATGCAATTCGTGTTATGCATTTATGGAGACATTCACTCCTGTGAAAATGCTCTCAGGAGGCTCTAGACATTGCTTAAACCACATTAAAACCTATGTATTACCCAGTGGTCTCGGAATACACTCACCCATGGGTTTCTACCATGCCCATGGGTGGGACTACACAAAGGTTGCTTGGAATAACTCCATTTACTGGTAGGTAATCCATCTTTTTGAGGGAGGCTGAAGTGGAACACAGAGTCTTATTCAGGCCACAGATAAATTTCACTTGCCATGAGCAGTGTGATGATTTCATTGAAGAAGTATTTTGCAAATTAGTTGCAGTGAAAGCCCAGCAGAAGCTTTCCAACATCAGCTTGGCTGATACAGAAGTTTTAAAGCAATGCCAGAAATAATTAGTTGTCCTTAAGATTTAATCGTGTGCAAAATGTTGATTTAAGTGCTACCAATTGTTGCTTGAAAACCATTTGAGAGTGAAATTATCACTTAATACATCTTTTGTGCTGCCTCTGGGCAATTACCATTTTTCTTTGCATGTAACTGCCTAAATTTTCATCAAAGAGCCTCTGTACTAGCTGGATTGAGTATGTCTGACACACAGGAGGACTTTTCAGAGTCTAGAGTGTCCTCAAGGTTTTTGTTGGTCTTTTTTTTCCTTTTCCCCTTGGTGTAAAGTCTCCTGAGTGGTAGCTATTTTGTGCTATCCAAGCCAGCAGATTGGAGCGGGTTGAGGTACCTTGAACAGTCTAGATGTGTGACAGCTGCTGTGCTTAGCCACTGAGGAGCTCTATTGCCACCAGGGCAGAACCATCCTGCTCCCAGGATCCAGGCTGGCATGTTAGCATGGTCGGGCATTGGAACAGCTTGTCCAGGGAGGTGGTGGAGGCACCATCCCTGGAGGTGTTTAAAGAGTGTCTGGGTCTGGCACTGGAAAATGTAGTTTAGGGTTTAAGCATTACAGCAGAGTGGCAGATTAGTGGTTGGACTTGATGATCTTACCAACCTTGATGATTCTGTGATTCTTAGCCAGATGAAGCACCTCTGCATCACACTCCAGTGTGTGGTATGATACTGGTGGATCATTAGATTAGAGCATTTGCACACCTTCACAGAATCACAGAATTACAGAGTCAGAGAATCATAGAATAGTTTGGGTTGGAAATAGATCTGGAGATCATCTAGTCCAACCCACCTGCCAAGGCAGAGTCACCTAGAGCAGGTGACACAGGAACATGTCCAGGTGGGTTTGGAATGTCTCCAGGGAGAGAAATTCCATGACCTCCCTGGGCAATTTCTTACGATGCTTTGCCACACTTAAAGAAAAGAAGTTCTACCTCATGTTGAGGTAGAACTTCTTGTGTTTTAGTTTATGGCCATTACTCCTTGTCCTGTCACTGTGCCCCACTGAATAGAGCCTGGCACCGTCCTCTTGACATGCACCTTGTGAGTGTCCAGCATGTGGAGAGACAGGGCTGATCTGCATTAATCACCCTGACATCACTTGTTTTTCAAGGGCATGGCTTTTTCCATCCCTGGAGCACAACCCTGTGGCAGGGGCACAGTGCCATCCCTTCCACATCTGGTGGAGCACCACCAGCATGCAGCCCTGGGATTCCTGGTAAACCTCAGCTCAGACTAAACAAGAAGCATGGTCCAAACCCCACTACTGCAGTCAATGGGACTCTTCTCTGTCTCCAGCAGGGCCTGAGTCAGTCCACAGCAAAGCTGAGAGATCTGTCTTAACAGGATGTGTTTCCTGATGGAGCTCCCTGTGTAAAGTAACTTTAATCTTGGGTACAAAGATGTGGTGTTAGTTATCTCAGACTGATAATCTTTTTTCCCACTGTCTGGGTGGTTGGTGGAGTGGCTGCCTACCAAACTTGCAGAACTGCCAATTAAGGATCTTCTCCATGCGTGACTACTTCAAGAAGTTCCTTTTTGGTCTGAAAATCCACCAGCTTAACACCAGCACTTACATATGTGTGTGTGTGTGTGTTTGGCTCTGCTCTTGAGGCAAACGTTGCCAAGGAGAAAAACAAACTCCACTCACTAATCCTTGAACTACTCTTTTTTGCAGCTCTTTGGGGGGTGTTGGGCTGGCAGGTGCTAGCTAAGCAGCTTTCCACTCTGGGATAATGGCTCCATTCATAATTGGCATGGATACATTTTTGGATTGACCACTGAATTTCAAGCAAAGGCTCTCATATGGGGAGTGAAATATGAAAACAGTCGTCAAATGATGACATAGGACCCCACAGGAGTTATAATCACTGTCATTATTTGGAGCTATTACTATCATGACTTCTTTATTTCCAGTATTTAATGTGTCTAGAACATTTAGAGCTGGTGGTTGTGGTTTTCCCCAAGACAGGCACAGCAAACTTGTCTCTGACCCACTGCACTGGGAGATGAGTTTTCTCCTCTCACCCTTAATTACTGTTTTATTTTGATCATTGATGTATTAGGGGGGGGTGTTGAGTATTTAAGGTTTGGGAATAGCTTTTTAAGACAAAGCAGAACGTGAGTAAGAAAAAGAAAAGTGGATAATCATTGGCTACAGGCTGGGGACAGAGTGGCT
>NW_008674763.1:0-307 GCF_000695815.1 Acanthisitta chloris
GCTGCGTGGCTCTTGGCTGCTGGCTGAAGTTAAGCCACGACATGGGTAATGCAGGAAGATGGGGAAATCTGTTATGTACCACAATGGGACCTAACTTTAAGTGAAAATTGCGTGTAAGGCCTTTATTGTGTATGTATATGTATATGGTAAGGAAGATATTGATTAGGCTATGATGTAGACAATAATAGAATAAAAAGTTGATAGTGTCCTGTGTTGCGGTGTGTGGGTAGCCAATTGTATGTATACCATTGTCATCTCCACAAGCTGTTAAAGCAGGTGGGGCAGTGATTGTTATCGCCTTGTCCCT
>NW_008674763.1:452-4380 GCF_000695815.1 Acanthisitta chloris
GGATCATCACAGGCAGCCCTTTGCCTGCTGGATTCCCAGAGGACAAGAGCTGCTGCTGGACCTGCAGGAGAGAGAACCTGATATGTGGGATCACTGCTCCAACAAACCCATCACTCCAGGAGGACTGCAGACACCATTTAATCGGACTACTACCATTGCCCTGACTGACAGTGTGTCAGGTTATGTTTGAACTCTGTCAGCGGGGTTTTTTTCTGTTTTTTTGGTGCTGTTGCATTTGTTGTTGTTTTGTTTTGGTTTTCATATTAAATTGTACTTCTGACTTGGAGTCTCTCACCAGTTTTCTTTCAAACCAGCACAATAACTCTTGTCGAACTGCATAGCATATGACCCATCTCCATATTCATAGAATAAGGGGACTAGAATGTTTTGGTTTTCATCTTTGTTGGCAGGCAGGAGGGGGAAATCCACCTTTTTTATTGGTATTGATTCTGTATCAAATTAGAACACCAATCTGTAAAAGCTAATAAAAGTAAAACAAGTCCAAAACAGGAAGAATACATTTTGGAAGCATTGCAGAAATATGGTTTTGTCCCCAAATGTCAGTTTTCTCATTGATTTTTCTATGAGGAAATGTGAAATTGGCTTGCACTTTATAGGAGAATATGGTGATTCCCCCAGTTAAATGATTGTTTTTTCTCAAGAATGTTTACAGTTCTGACAAGCTTGAGTTATAATACTGCTTTCTGAAAGCAGTATGTTGCAGTAGTAGGATAGTAAGCTGACAGGCCTGTAGTTCCATGGATCCTACTTCCAAACTTTCTTGTGGGTGGGCATCACATTGGCCAGCCTCCAGTCGTTTGGGATCTCCCCGGTGATCCGCAAGTGTTGATAAATCATGGAGAGTGGCTTGACGAGCTCTTCCGCCAGCTCCCGAAGTACCCCGAGGTACTCCTACCCCTTTCTCCCTATACTCCATGTGTATCTATATGAATAAGTATTTCCACACCAATTACTTAATTTTGTTGACTCAGCACATAAGAATCTTGAATTCATGTTCAATGAGATCAATAGGAAACTGAAGACTAGGATTTCTTTGTGTGCGGCCTCATGGCATTAAAAAAAGAGAGCCATTGTTTGGTGATACAATGAGCCTGGTCAACCTCACAGAATCAAAATGCAACATTTTGCAACTTATCCCTTAAAACATGTATTATTTAATATATATACAAACCAGTTTTCCATTGTATGTCGTGTTGCAAACTGATGATAAACAAGTCTTAAATTGCTGGTTTGGAGGTAGAAACTTTCAAGTATCAATGCATGAATCAGATGGACCCTTTTATACACTTGCAATTTCTTTCTTTGAAGTGCAGCATGCAGTGTTTTTTAAATGAATAGAATAATAATATAAAGTGAGGCTGGAATTGTTATTCTTAAAGAAATCACAAAAATTGAGAAAATTGAGAGATATATTATTTTTCAGTGCCTTTAAATGATATTCAGTTTATTTTCTTTTACTACATTTGCTTTTTATTTCAACACTGATATAATTCCACGAAAAGATGCTTCCACTAGTTGAAAAGAAGCATGTAGTCTACATACCTCTCTGACTGCCAGCTGTCTTTAGATTAGTGCAAGAACAATCTGGAGGGGTTTTTTTTTTCCTAAGACTTTGTGTTTCACAGTGAAAAGCACTGCATAATACATCTTGTCATGCTATGTTTACTCGTAGAAAATGCAAATTTGAAGCTTCTGAAATCACTGTGTCCTTATGGTCTAAGAAAGTACATCTACATTGTGTGTGGTTAGACCTTCTCCCAGTCTTAGGCAAGACTGGGCAATCAGTTAAGTGACTGCCTACTCATTTAATTTCTCACCATTCTTTTTTTTTGTAAATAAACCTACAAAGATGCAAATTGTAACTACTTTTGGAATGTCTCTTTCAGAGACCTCATCCAGCCATCTATTTCCTTAGTTCCTATACAAATAAAACCAAACTGACCATACAATAGTAATGTAAAAAATAAAGTACAATAGGAGCAGTGCTGGCACTAAGCTGCTAGATAAGGCACTAAATAAGGGACAAATTATTCCCTTAAATTAAACATTCATATGATACAGATTAGTGAAGTAAAATACTTAGCATGAAATATACAGAATGCGTAAAATGCCCAGATTTGCCTCTTCCTCTCGTTTAGGTTCTAGATTCAAAGTTATCTTGTTTTAGCTGCAGTGGTTCAATGTTGTGTATGCTTGCACTAACACACCTTAATATTTTCTAGTTTTGTTTGATGATGATGTTATAAGTCCTTCATGCTTCATCAGTTTCCTTGGAAATTTTCCCTATAACTTTGTACATCTTACTGTTGGGAAAGTCTATCTCTTAAGAGACCACAGCTACTGCAGAAGGAGTAAGGGGAACAATAAGAACCAATGAGGTGTTACAGAGATGAAAGACCATGATTATTATTAGGTGCAAGGAGTGGTAAGCAAGAAGAGGGGCATAAAAGGGCTTCTGGTGCTGATAATTCTAGGGCCTTGGTTCACAGGCTAGCAAAACTGAAAACACTGTTACAAGAAAGACTGCTAATTAGGAAAACTAAATGAATTTTGCATCACTTCAAGCATCGTGTTGGCAAGGGTTTCACAGGCACCTCAAGGGCCATAAAATGTTAACTGCTTTCTGGAACCCAATGGACCACTGATGTGTCTTACTAGGGCAGAAGATGACTTCCTGGAAATGACTTCCTGGTTACCACAGCTCCCTGCAAATCAAGAGGCTATGCTCCACTAGCAACACTTCCAAGTCCCTCAAGGGGCATTTGGAAGCCCAGCTTTACCCCTGCCCTCAAATGTAGCAGGGGAGGTGAAGGTAGTCCAGCTTGCGGCTTCCATAGAGCATGTGCAGCAATGGAAATGGCTGATTTCCCGGCATGGGGCAAGGTGAAGTGTGGAAGAATATGGTATTGTTAATTTATATCAGGTATCACTACATCAAACTTATGAAACATTTCTTCAGGGTGCAGAGCAAATTTGTGTTCAGCTACTCCAGCTGTTTGAAATGGGAAATCATGCCAGTTTGTTGAAGCTATCGGTGTGAACGAATTTATATTCTCCCACTATTAATTTAAGCAATACGAATGCAGACTTCTTTTTTTAAGACTTGCTCAGCACTCTCCCACAAAATAAGAGAGCTGTGTTTTGATCACTGTCTGCCTGGGTGTATTTATTGCAAAAGGAGTTGGGGATGGGATGCACAGAACCCTACAGTCTATCCCTCATTCTAAAATATATAAGAAGTGCTTCTGTTTAATTGATCTAAATAACAATGAAAATAATCTCTGTTTTGCTGGAAGTCTTGCAGCGCTTAAAGTACTGAGGGATCTGACAGATGCAGAGCTGTTAATAGGCGCAAAAGAGATTCAGGACACGGGAGTGTAAGGATAAGAAAGTGGAAAGGGGAGTCCATCTACTTCATTAAGGTTATCTGATCAAGAGCCTTTCCAATGCAAAATAAGATAATAAGTAAAGCAGGACGCAATTAACAAGAACACAGAGAGACACAAAACTAGTAGAAAAACTATAACAGAGATAATGTCAAGGAACAAAAGTCTCCGGTCACGAATTAGAATCATAGAATCAACCAGGTTGGAAAAGACCTCCAAGATCATCAAGTCCAACCTTATAGTGGTTACTAGACCATGGCACTAAATGCCACATCCAGTCTCACCTGGAAAACGTCCAGGGACGGTGAATCCACCACCTCCCCAGGCAGCCCATTCCAATGCTTGATAACTCTCTCCATAAAAGAACTCTTCTAATATCTAACCTAAACCTCCCCTGACAGAGCTTGAGTCTGTGCCGTCTTGTCCTACTGCTAGGTGCTTGTGAGAAGAGACCAACCCCCACCTGACTACAACTTCCTTTCAGGCAGTTGTACAGGGCAATGAGGTCACCCCTGAGCCTC
>NW_008674764.1:0-1740 GCF_000695815.1 Acanthisitta chloris
CTCGCAGAGGCACCCCAGCACTCACCCAGCCCCGGGGCCGTGTACCCCCGCGGGGTGCCCCCCCGGCCGTGCCAGCAGCCTGACGGATCTATTGTGTCGTGACAGACGAGCTGTTTTATCGCGGCGAGGGAGCCAGCGCCAGCCGTCAGCTTGCCCCCGCCGGCGGGCTGAGGAGAAACAGAAGAGGGCTTGTATCATCCGGGGGGTCAGAGGGCAGGGAGGCAGCCTGGCCCCCCGCGCTTCCAAATTCCTGGGATGCACGCCCGGGCAGGCAGCTGTGCGCGGCCCCTGGACCACAGGTGGGGTCTGGCGGGTGTAAGGACAGAGATCCCCAGCACCCCGAGTCCCTGCACCGCCAACTCAGCCTCCCCTTGTCACTCCTGCATCGTGGGGACTGTGTCTTGAAATGGTGTCACCCACTTGTCCTCCCCTGCAGCACCCTTGAAACAGTGTCCCTAACCCATCCTGCCCAACTGCACCCTGATGTACCCAACTTGTCCCATGTCCTTAATCTGTCCTGTCCCATAGCACCTCTGAAATGATGTCCCCAACCTGTCCTGTCCCACAGCACCCCTGAAACAGTGTCCCCAACCTGTCCTGTCCTGTAGCACCCTTGAAACAGTGTCTCCAACCACCCTATCCCACAGGAGAAGCTGCCACCACATGGGGACAATGGCAGGGACAAGGATGCTCACAAACAATCCAGTGTCTCCCAACCCAAACCAGAAAGCAAGAGGGTCACCACTCTTCTCACACCATCCCGAAATACAGCATGACTTCTCTGCCAAGTCTCCATCGAACAGGCAGGGGTGGGACAGTGAGTGCAGCAGTGACTCATGGAATTCATTGGAAAACACATCCCCAGTTCTGGAGCAGTGTCCCAGCATGATGAGATGGGGATGCTCAGTAGGACCTTGCTCTTAGCAGCAGGAGTTTTGGCCAGGCACTGCATGATGCTGCCCCTCAAAGCTGTTCCCCAAAACACACATCCCTCTGGGAATAATCCTACTGGTCTGATGTCCCTGGCATCGGCCACGGCCAAGCTGTGGAAGCACGACAGTGCCAACCACAGGGGTCAGAGTCCATCTTTGCCCCCTCACCCTGGCACCAGGGCTCTGCATGGGGCAGTGGGGAGCAAATCCCCCCTGGAGCCTCGCTGAGCCCCCCATCCCTTCCTCCCCTCCTCTCCAGCAGCCTTTGTGCTGCCGCTGAGCCAGCACCTACAGGGTAGACACATTAAGGCAACACAAAGCAGAGCCGAGAGGCATTTCGGATGCAATTTTCCCTGCTCTATTATTGACAAACAAGCTGCTTTGCGCAGGTGACGGCCAGGCCAGCGCAGCAGCTGGGACACCATGCCATGCCGTGCCGAGCTGTGCCAGCTGGATGGCCTCACTCCTTCCTCCCAGCACAGTGCCGGCCACAACGCCTTCCCAGCCCCTGCACCCCTGCTCTGGATCGCATGGACCCAGACATGCCACCCCTAAAAACCAAGGGGGAGAGCAGCAGAGGAGAGTGCTCTGGGCTGGACCATGGTGCCCAGGTGGGTGGCAGCGTCGCCACCGGGCAGCCCCTTTCCCCTGGCCGGGGCGGCTGGGCGCAGCGTGCGGCGAGTCTGTCGTTAGCGCCGTGCCAAACCCAAAGTGGCTGCTTCGGAACGGCAATCCAATAAAAGTGCTACTTGTCTATTTATCATCCTCAGGGCTTTTTATCACAGTGCAGATGGCTGCTACCTTCGCA
>NW_008674764.1:1862-2581 GCF_000695815.1 Acanthisitta chloris
TGCCAGCACCGCGACACCCTGGGACACATTAGGTCCCAGCCTGGATGGTGTCTGCACCAGGCACTGGCACTAGGGATAGTCATCGGGCATTGGAATGGGGCATTTGCGCTAGGGATGTTCACCGGGCAATTGCCCTGATCATTTGCACAAGGTGTTTGCATGAGGTGTTTGCATCAGTGTGCACCAGGCATTTGCACTGGGCATTCCTCATCCCTGGGAGTGTTCAAGGCCAAGCTGGATGGGGTTTGGAGCAACCTGGTCTAGCGGAAGGTGTTCCTGCCCATGGCAGGGGGCTGAAACACAATGAGCATTAAGGTCCCTTCCAACCCAAACCATTCTATGATTCACACCAGGTGTGTTCACCAGGCATTGGCACAGGGCGTTTGCACTGGGAGTTTGCAGCAGGTATTGCTCACTGGACATTTGCATGGGGTGTTTGTTTGCACCGGGCACCTGCACCAGGTATTTACACCAGGTGTTATCAGCGGGCACTAGCAGCGGGCATTCCACCAGGCACCCGCAGCCTGGCATTCCCCAGCTGGGCGGTCTGTGGGCAGCAGCAGCGGGTACAGGGCGGTGGGTGGGAGCTGCTGGAGCAGGTGATTAAAGCTGTATTAAGTGTCTGTCTGCACACGGGAGAAAACACTCCTAATTATCCACTAGAGTCGGCCGGGAGGGAGGAGCGGCCCCGATCGCAATCGCGTAATGAAGTGTAACGC
>NW_008674765.1:0-15424 GCF_000695815.1 Acanthisitta chloris
ACCAGTGAAATTTCCCCAAGAATTTTTTTTCTTATATATTCACACACACTTAAAATATGAGGGCAAGTTCAAGTTTTGCTCATAGGAAGTGTTCCAGGCACAAGTTTCTCATGTCTCTGCCATATCTTCTTGAGTTTTCTCACAGCCACCTGTGTGTGGTGACCCTAGGTTTGTAGATAGCCTATCAGTGCACTGTGAAAACAATCCTCCCTCTGCATTCAGCTTGCTGCAGTGCAAGCCTTGTGATGAAAAAATGAGCCTGGAATAAGCCAGAGTATTTCCCTTAGTGAATGAGGGTTGTTTTATTGAGTCCCTGTACCCTGGAGTGACTGTGTTAAATGAGATGATATTAATTTGCAGTGTTGGCATTGTTAGTAGGGGTGGATTCTGTGGCCTTGCATGCACATTGCCATATATATCTAAATAAGTATGTGTTGGGCTTGAATGGCTTTTCTGAATTAGGTAGTTCTCCTGCTTTCATGGAGACAATTCCCAAGCTGCCAGGCTCCTGTGCTAAGCCTGAATGTGATTTTGAGATTGCTGCTAACTGGGTGAGGTTGTTCAGGTGTTGTGATGCTGCTGGGAGCCAGAGGGTTCACCTGGGTATTTCAGCCCCATCTAGGTAGTATTAATGGCTAACATTAGCCATGGTCCAGGTGAAACCTGTGCCTCAGGCCTTCTCCCAGCTTGCCTGGCAAAAGTGGGGCTGTGATTCCGAATCATTTGTGCAAAAAAAAATGTGATCTGCAAATGCATGTGATGTTGTGAAGTTGGAGCCTTGACTCCTTATATCAACTTAGAAGGATTTAGTGAGCGTGATAAGGGTTTATGCTCAAGGACAAGAGAGCCCTGCTGGTGTCTGAACTGTTTATGAAAGGTTGCTGAGAAAAATCTTGAGGAAGGTCCTGGAACAAAATATTTGTAACTGGGATATAAACGAACCACTCATGGGAACGCTGATGTTGTGAAGTTGGAGCCTTGACTCCTTATATCAACTTAGAAGGATTTAGTGAGCGTGATAAGGGTTTATGCTCAAGGACAAGAGAGCCCTGCTGGTGTCTGAACTGTTTATGAAAGGTTGCTGAGAAAAATCTTGAGGAAGGTCCTGGAACAAAATATTTGTAACTGGGATATAAACGAACCACTCATGGGAACGCAGAACAGCAGCATTATTTCAGAGGAATGCTCCCTCCCTGCCTCTCCTAAGCCAGGGAGTGTGTGGAAGAGCATGCCTGACATCCTGCTGCCTGGTGGGAGAGTTGCAGTGCAAAACTGGGGTGAAAGATGCAGAATTGCTGCAGGATGGAAAGGGAATTCTATCAGTCTCTTCTGTCAAGCTGCATGTCTCCAGGACAGGGCAGGAGCACATGGCACTGGAAGGCTGCTGGGAGAATGATACTTTCAGGGCCTCTGCAGCCCTTTTCTTTCCTGTGCACTGGTGAGGTGGGGCTGGATGTGGGAATGGGGAGGATGTCACTGTGATGGCATGGTTGAACCTTGAAAACTGCTGCCTCAGCTCAGAGAGACTTTATACTCTCCCCTCTCCATTTTGCTAGAAGAGGAAGATGCAGCTCTTGCATTTTGCCTGGATTAAACACAAAAGCTGTTCCACTTTTCCCAGGCTGCTTGTTTCACTTTATTGACAGAGAATTGTCTGATGAACACCTTTTACCATGTGTATCCTTCCAATTCCTCCAAAAAGCCCTTTTTTCCCAGAGATCCATTCAGTGCTGATGCTCTCGAATAAAAGCAGGACAATAGGGGTTGTCTCCTTTCAGCTTGGCTTTCTGTTGTCAGTCCTCTCCAAATGGGAACAACTTAGCTTTTGAAGGAGGAAGGCTTACTACTTCCTTACTAGTGCCCATTAGGAATATTTAGTCTTCCTGAGTGGGAACAGCCTGGTCAGGTTTCTCTGGGCTGTGGCTGCTCAAACCCACTGTGCAGCAGTGATGCTTGGAGGGCCTGGGAGAACCCTGTCCCCCTCTGTTGTGTTCAGGCCTTGGGTATCTTCCCAAGCCTCTCTCTCAAACCAATTGAGCTGGGAATTTACAGCTTCCTGTTGGCAACATTTGCCAAATTCTCTATTTCAGAAAATACAAAATGTTGCACTTAAACCTGGTAGAGTGTTTTAAAAAATTAGTTCCATATTTTAAAAATAAATAAAATCCAGGTATATAGTTGTATTAAAATCCATGTATATAGTTGTATTTCATCCCATTGTTATTCCACTTCAAGTATTAAGGAGTTTTTGCTTCAAGCACAGCCTTCTGTGGTAATATCTTCAGCTGTTCACTAAATCTAAGTCTTCACTAAGCAGTTTCAGGTTTAGATTTTTCATTTTTAAGGCTAAATATTGTTTTGGGGAGGTTAAAAATAGTGTTTTCTGTAAATCTATCTTCAAAAGATTTTGCAAAGCTGTTAGGAACCACTTGAAGAGATAAGAAATATTCATTGAAATTCTTGGAGGAAGTTGTTCTTCCCTCTTTCCACCACAGGCAGAGACAAAGATGTGAGAACAGGAAGAGAAGGAATGAAGGGAACTGATCTTGTGGCATGTACCAGCTGAAGCTGGGACATTGCTAAATATTTCTGGCTTGGACAGATCCGTGTTGGAGTTTCTCTGTTATTACGCTGGTTCTGGATTGTTTTTCCTAACAAAGTACTATGCTGCATAAACAATTTTTTCTATTGTTTTGTAGGATATTTTTTGTGTTCTGTCTGTTCCTTGGGCAGGAATCCAAGGTGTGCAGCATGTCCCAGTTCTGTTTTTCAGCCCCAAACGTGGTTAGAAGCTTAATGCGAACCATAAATATGCACGTAGGATTTCTTGAGTTATTTCAGGGGTGGGGAGGGAAAATGCTAAATTTTGGGTGATGCCCCATCCCTGTTCCAGGCCAGGTTGGATGGGGCTTCAAGCAACCTGGGCTAGAGGAAGGTGTCCCTGCCCATGGCGGGGGGTGGAACATGATGATCTTTAAAGTCCCTTCCAACCCAAATCACTGTGATTCTGTGATTTGTAAATATATCATGTGGTTGTGAAGTTAGTTAATCTTAAATAGCTAAACTCTGAGCATTTGGTAAATTATTTTACCTATTTTTAATCCCAAAGTGAACTTTGGAACTGGATTGTGACTTACTTTGAAATTTTTCCATTTTTTTTCTTGATGGCTCTAAAATTCTGGAATAACTTACATTGCAACATTTTCTTTTCATGGTGTGGAAAACTTGAGCAGTTGAAGATTTGGCCAAGACCTGGCATTGATTTACATTGAGAACCAGGCAGTGGTGGAGCCCATGGGTACCTCAGTAATGGATTTGGGTTATATTCCTAGCAAATGCTATGTGAAAACAAAACTTGGAATAACAGTGAATACTTCTGCTCACTCCATGGAACAGCGGAACGAGTGATTTGGGTTTCCATGTGCTAACAGCCATTCCTTATGGGAATTGGCAGCAGCAGCAGCGTGCTTGATATCAGGGTGAAAAAGAGTCAGGGAGAATGGACACAATGGTCATTTTAACCTGTATTTGCTGCTTTAAAAGGAGAAATTAATGGTATGTGAATAAAAGATGAGTCGGTCTGACCTAGTGCCTGGAATTCCCTTACTTGAAGAGCTTCCAGCACTTAGAAGCTGAATGGGTGTGGGTGGAGACTGCTGCTGTAGGAAGTTTAGAAAAATGAAGTGTGTGCAAAACTGTAAAACTTGCACTCAGTCTTCACAAATACCTAAGCATTTTTAACTGTTTTCTTATTCCTGATGGCTTAAATCCCAAGAGACTAAAAGGACAGCTGGTGGGTTCCATGGGCAGTGAGCTGGGCTGTGCTGGTTCTCCTGCAGATGCACAGCCCCTCATCACACCATGCTTCCTTCTCTGAAGCCAAGTGCCTCCCTGTCCTCTTTCTTTTAGTGCTGTTAATAGGTACATGGTTTTAAAGACTGAAGATGAGATCAAGGATCAAGCTTTATAATCAGCTTGTCCTTGACAAATGAAAAAGGGAGACACTCACTCCCTTTCCACCACTGATATAGTTGATAGGAGTTCGATGCACTTTCTGCTTTACAGCTCTTTCCATTGCTGCTTCTTAAAAGTGAGTGAGCCAATTGCCACAGCAGGACTGCTGGGTATTGATTTAGGGTTTGGATTTTTTTTCCCTTCTCCCTGTTTGGTTTAAGGAAAAAAAAGACAGTTGAAGAAAATTAAATCCTGACTTGGAAGAGACCCAAAAGGATCATCAAAGTCCAACTCTTGACCCTGCCCAGGACAGCCCAACAATTCACCCAGTGCCTGAGAGCATTGTCCAAACACTCCTTGAGCTCTGTCAGGCTTGGGGCTGCGACCACTGCCCTCGGGAAGCTGGTCAAGTGCCCAGCCACCCTCTGGGGGAAGAACCTTTTCCTGATATCCAGTCTATAACCTCCCTTGACACAGCTCCAGTCATTCCCTGTGGTCCTGTCACTGGTCAGAGAGAGCAGAGATCGGTACCAACTCTTTGTGCAATTTTTGGTTGTGGAAACATTTCTGCTGCACTTTATATGAAGGGTCAGTTAAATCATCCAGGCTTAAAGCTTCCTAAAATGATGGGCAGGTGTTTCAGAGGAATGTTAATCTGTGATATTTGTAGCAGGATATCTCTGCAATGTCGGCTTTTCCTGGTTTTCTGTTCCTTGAGAAGTGTTGTCATCTTTTGGAGTGGCTTTTTAAATGACTGAAGATAAAACAGTGTGCTGAATTCCTAGATGGGATAAGCAGTGCCCCCTCAAACCAGCCTGTTACTGCAGAGAGGGGTGGGGGAATGTGGCCCAAATCCCACAGGTGCCAAGGTGGAGCCCTGAAAGCTGTGGGAGAAGCTGTAACATTCGTGCACTGCTTGTTAGGTGTCTGTGCAGGGAACTTCTGTCCCTTGACCCACAGCTGCTGTACAAGTAATTTTGTCTTTTAGAAATGGAATATACCAGTCAGTCTGTGTTGTTCCAATCTGCAGAGTGCAGATGTAAGACACCACCAAGTCCTGTCTGAGGGCTTTCCGAGCGAGCTGCTGGTGGTGGGTGTGCCAGGCTGTGCTCCGAAGGCTGGCACGGTGGCACGGGGTTCGGTTCATTAATTTCCAGCTTTACTAATGAAAGAGACAAGATCAAGAAGAGTCATTAGACTCTAAGCACGTATTCACGAGAGGCTTAATGGATTAAGCGTGCACAGAAGGAAGAGCTCAGTGGGATGAATCCAGAAGGGAAATGAGAATTGGCACTGTGGGATGGGGGACTTGGCGGTGCCTCGCACTGCTCCGCACAGCTCCGTTCTGGGCCAGGTCCCAGGGCTTGGCCAGAGTCAAGAGCAGCCTGGGACAGTGATCCTGCCTTCCCGAGGGGCTGGGGCCTGGTGTCCTCTCAGTGTCTAGCTGCAGAGATGTTTTAATGGCACTTGCTCAAATTCTTCACTGGTGATGATCCTTCACTGAGCACTATATATGTGTGTATGTCTTGACTAATATAGCTAGAGAGCTAAGAAACAGTTAACTCATAGACAACTTCTCCCCCTGTTTCATTGGTGATGTCACTGTCATACTGTCTGAGTCCATACCTGCTGCTGTCGAGGTGTGACAGAGCATTGGTTTCACTGAATTCAGTTTATAAAAAATAAATTAAAAGGTCTGAGGGATGAAGTGTGGAGGAGTCTGTGTTGGAATATTTGTTTCATTGCAGCCCTGTGATGCATATACTGATCACCACTAACAGCATATTTAATTCACTATATAATTTTCCGTGTATAACTATTCTTCCCCTTGCAGTTTTTGGGAGGGCAGATACTTATGGTTTGTAATGACCCTGGGGGGTTCTAGTTTGTCGTTTTGCTTTTGATAGGTATCATAAAAGCCAGGTATTGTATTTTATCTGCATCCCTAAACACAGCTTCCTACTTGTGCAGTACTGAATGTAGCTGAGGAATCCTGCTTTGAGGTGAGCTCAGTGAGCTCTAGAGGACAGAAAAGAGCAGAAGGGTTGAGGGGGTGTAGAAAGGTGTAGCAGTGTTTGTGTTGTGTGCGTGGTGACAGTCACTCACAGCCTGCAGGGTCAGAGCTACAGTGGATACAAACCAACAGAAATTTTATTGTGGTTTCAAACAAGTGGGACAGATCCACAAGGGAATTCTGTTTGTACTGTGTTTTTCACTTTGCAGCTGAAGCTCCTTGGCCTAGGAACCTCGTGTCTCTGCAAGGCCAATGCCCTTGATGTGTTCCAGCAGAAATGATCAGTTTGGAGCTCGTGGAATTTCAGTTTCTAGCATTACTCAGGATGGAAAAAGAACTGTATTGGTGCCATATCGTGGGTTATCTTGGATTATGTGACCATACAACAGTGAGCATTTTGTCTGAGTTTGAAAAGAGAACCCAAAGCTATAGGTAAAATAGATTCATTGAGGGCTTTTCTAATCTTAATGATGCTAAGATCAGCAAATCCATCAGCATTGCCAAGTCCACCACTAACCATGTCCTCAAGTGCCACATCCACATGTTTTTTGAACACTCCCAGGGATGGTGAACACTCCCTGGGCAACCTGTGCCAGCAAGGTGAGTGTTGAGATTGGTGATCTCTTTGAGGCCTAATGCCTGTGTGAACTCTGCTGCTGCACCCATGGCCACTTCTCCCCCTACCATCAGGGGTATCTCTCAGCCTGGACTCTCGTGTCTTTTGGGTATTTTTTAATGGGTCACTCTGTTTCTTTGCTGCAGGATATGCCTGCACACATTTTTTGCCTCTTTGCCAAGCAGTTTAAGCTTTAAAGGTCTGAAAATGGGTCAGCTCTCAGCTGTGGCAAGAAGTATCTAAAGCCTCGGGTATTACTTACAATATGGTCACAGTATTTACTCTTCAGCAATGCTGACAAAAATATTAATATTTTCTGCAAAATTAGGTGCATGAAGATTTTGTGCAGACACATAAATCCCGTGTGTGTTCAAATCACTTGGGGAGCTGGGATTCTCACCCTGGCTTGGTCCTGCTCCATGGAACGCTGCAGTCCACAGTGCTGCAGCTGACTTCAATACTAGGAGGGATTTAGTGCAGTGTCTGCATGCTCTGTTGCACAAAGCAAGTCTTGGAGAAGGTTCAGCTAAGACCTAGATGCCCTGGACTGAAGTTGTCTGAGAAGTTCCATCCAGAGAACCATGAATATTGGTAAAAATGCCTTCTTTAAGGCGATACCTTAGAATAATCCTGCCATAATTTGCTCTGCAGTCAAGTCCCTTGCTGACAGCACTGTGAGACCTCTCTCTATGCATGGTATGTGGCTTTATAAACACTGTTTAAAAACATCAACTGAGTGAGTTTTTCCCCATCTCAGCAGGGAAGAGGAATCTCTGGGGGAATGCCTCTGGGATCTTTGTATGGCACACAGGGAAGCAGAGATTGGTGTCAGTTCAGGATGCCAGAGTTCCAATCTAGGAAAAATGTGCTTGGCCTTTTTTAATTCTGGAAACTCTCTTGCTCCATGAGTCTTCCTGCCTAGTTTTCTTTGCTAAAACCATATTTAATCTCAAAAATCACAGCAATCTGTATTTTTTTCCCTGAGACCTGTGCCAGGTTGACAGAATATCTCCAGGTGATGGTCAGGAGTGCAGGTTACACTACATGTTACAGTTTATACTACATATTGCAGATTTAGTTAAAATACAGCACAAGTACTTAGCTTGATCTAGACTTTTAAAATCGTGGGCAGCATCATCTTCTCCCCCTTTTTACTTACAGAAATAAGTTTGGAAAGAAGGAGAATTTGAGCATTGCTGGATAGGTTTTGTCTAAAACAGACTGCTTCAAATAAAGCTGTTGTCCTTTTCCTTCTGGAAAGGATCAGATCTCTTTTGATAGAAACAAAACATGCCCCTGATTTATTTTATTACATCACCCGTGTGTTTGTTAACCCTGCTCACCTCCATCTCTCTCATGGCAAGAAGCACTGTCAGTTCTCAGAAAAGACTTATGAGGGATTGAATTTTCTTCAGTTTACAAGAAGCTGCAAACAAGTTCAAAGGAAATGTCTTGCCTGGTGCTGGAGAGGAAGGTTTTTATCCCATAAATAGCTAAATCAGAGAGGGTGTTGCAGTGGTGGCAGTTTGGAGATGAAGGTTCGATTTCCACTTTAATAAGACCTGCCTGGGTAACCTCCCTTAAGTGGAAAGCTTATGATAGCTCAGCATGCAGCTATTTAAATGCATATCAGTTAAAGCATTTATTAGTTTGCAGATGTTTCAGTCTTGATTATTCTTTTGAAACAAAGAGTTTTCTCCAAAACAGTGAAGGCAGTGTTCTCCCTTTGCTGCTAGCAGAAAGCAGCGTGTATGAATTTGCCAATGTATCTGCCTGGATAAAGAAGATAATCACATTTTTCTAGGTAGAATTCAGGAATTTTACATGTTTGAGTCTTGCAGATCTACATGAGAAGCAAACAAAATGATAGTGGCTTTCAGCTGGCTAAGAAACACAAGTATGTGGACATCAACCAAATGTTGAAAGGAGAAAAAAGCAACACGAATCTGAGCTTTGAAGTGGAAGTGACAGAACAAAAATACATGTATTGAATATCATAAAAAAAAAGAAAACCACAACTTTTTGTAAGCTCTATCAGGAAGAAAAACCTTTCAGGAATGCTTCTGCAGCAGTCCTAGTGTTCGAGTATCGATGCTGAAAGCTAAATACCTTTCTTAAGCTATTTCTGTTTATATATTCAGTAAGTAGCTTTGGTTTTAGAGGATATACTCCTATAAATAGTCTTATATGTGCTTAAATTGTGCTATGATCAGGAGCTAAGTATTAAATGTTTTATGTATTATGCCTTTTAAAAAAATATGTAATAATTTACCAGAGCCAGAGTAGCATGCTCTGTAGTGAAACAGAGACTCTGTGGGGATGTCTCATTGCACTGAGGTAAACATTTCATTAGGTTTTCTGTGGCAGTTTGTAAAAAAGAAGGGTAAAATAATTCAGCTGCTGAAAAGTACGTGGTGGATATTTTGATTTCTACATTTGAGATGTTCTCAGTACATCACGGCTGGCTTGTACTAAATACCTTACTCTTTAGAGCAGGTTTTCTTTAGATGCTAAATGAAAGTTTCCTACCAAAAATCATAATGTTGCTATGCACCTGTAAGCATCTCAGGATAATTTCAGCCAACATTTCAGCCAGATGAACTTTTACAGCTTATTGCAGCCATAGCTCAGCCTCTGAGAACTTGTTCAAAGGCTTCTCTGAGGGTTCTGCAACTTGGCAGAACTCTTATTGTTAAAAACTCCCCGGGATTTGTGTAACTGCACAGGTTAACATCAACACAGACTGATGCTTTTTTTGGAGTTGAAATCTGTTGCTGCAATTTCAGTTATCAAAATCTTACTCTTCTGACTGTTCCACTCCAAACTGAAACACAAATCATGGTCAAAACACTAGGATTTCCAGTGGAATCCAGTATTTCCCAGAAATCCAGGATTAATTCTGTGATAACATATCTCTGAGATTACTCAGCTCTGAAGCAGTCTGTTCTGGGTGAAGTGGAAAATATGACACTTTGGAAATATCTGCCCTAAGTCCTGCTTGTATAGGAAAGTTGTGATAATATTCCTTGACATCATATCTATATGGAGTTTTTGGTGAGTAAGGCCAGGCTTTTTGTTTTAATGGTTGTAAAAGCAAAACCAAAACAAATCCCACTCCCCAATAACAGTCCTTGACACTTTAGATTAATAGTAGAGCTATGTGTTAAAAGGAAAATGGGAACAAGCTGGTTAAAAATGAGTCATTGATATTCCAATGCATAGGGTGGATGTAGAAGAATGTGTTGTTTCAATATAACAGTGTTTTTGTGCTGATTTCAATACTAATGATAATTGAAAGCATCAGCTGCCTCAGAACCTGCTTTGCCCCCCATCTAACTTTTCCCTTTCATTGGGGAAGGTAATTTTGCCAGAAGGAATTTTCATTACCTGTCTTTGAGTTTTTTTTCTGTAGCTCTCTTTCAACTACTGTGGTATACAGGAGAATCAACTTCTGGTTTCAATGATGAACGAAATCTTGCTTTGAAGCAGTTTATACTTTATCCAAAAGATCTGAAACCGCAGAAGAGTCTAAGTTTTTTGGTTGGATTTTTAATTATTTTTTTTGTTTTAAAGTTTCTGTCATCTTATGTGTCCATTTCTTGGGTCAATGCAAAAGGCAGTGGATATGATGTGCTGACAGTCTGGTTTTTGTAGCTGGTTCCTTGACATGTTTGAAAGGCTGAGCTGGGAGGGGATTCCTCTCATGGCTGAGTAGTTGTCAGTTCTTACTGGTTTTGTTTCTTGTTGAGATGTAACTTCCCAATCTGTATTTCTTGGACTTCTCAGACTCTAAACTGTGGGAACAGAGTGGGATGGCTGGTTGTAGGCTGACAGCCCTGTGTGTGTGGGCTGGACTGTGGGGGATGGAAGGAGTGACAGGGAATATCCTAGCTCTACATTTCAGTTCTGTTTGAATGTTGAAGTTAATTAGGGCCAACCACTTAATGGCCAAAGGTGGTGAGAACAAGCTGCTGCAAGGAGTGCTGGTGGCAGCCCCTCTGGTGAATCACTTGGCATTTTATAATAGAAAGACTGACAGTTCTCACTGGAGATATAGTCTGCTTCTGTTTGTGATGTTCCTATGGATCTGAGTTTAACAGCACCGGATGAGATAAGTTGATCTTATCACTGCCTGTCAGTATCTGCAGGGAGCTGACAGAGGCTGGAGCCAGGCTGTGCTCCATGGTGCCCAGCAATGGGGCAATGGGCAGAAACTGGTGCCCAGGAAGTTCCACCTGAGCATGGGGAAGAACTTTTCTTGTGCAGTGACCAAGCACTGGAACAGATTGCCTGGAGAGGCTGTGGAGTGTCCTTCACTGGGGCTATTCTAGAACCATCTGGACACAATCCTGTGCTCTGGGCTGACCCTACTTGAGCAGGGAGGTGGGACCAGATGACCCACTGTGGTCATTTCCAGCCTGACCCATTCTGTGGTTCTGTGAAGTAGCTTTTCTTTATGAAAGTGCTGTTCCAGGTGCATGGTACGGAGCTAGGTACCTTTCAGCAATCCAGGAAGATCCTAATGGATGCTCAGAGTTGTAACCAGATTGATGAATGTGTGCACACTGACTACCTAGTGCCAATAGCTCATGTTGTCTGCTTGGTGACAGCATGGGGTAATAAACTGGACCAGAGTATTTGCATGCCAAATACCTTATTGCAAATGAGTTATCAGCAGCATTTTTCACTCCTTTTCATTGTCACATGCTGGCATACTGATATTTTGGCTAGAAAAGACAAAATGGAGAAAGATTTATAGTTCATCATTATGGGTGTCAGGCATGAGCTGACAAGTTTAACAGTTGCTCTAGAATCTGCATCTCAACAGAAGGGATTTTTGTAGTATCAGATATTTTGATTTTTCTTGTACCACTGTGTCTAGATGAGGCTGAATACACTTAGGTAAGTTTTTCTCTGCATACAGTACCTCTGAGTGTTCGTCACCGGTTTGGAGTATTTTACTAAGTATACAGAATATACATCAGAGAGAGAATCTTCAGTGGGGTTAATCAAAATTCCACTTACAGTGTAGTGACTGTTAGATTGGAAATGTGTGTAAGTGGGACAAGTATCATGCACTAAGTCTGGCTTAAGTATTTAATACAATTATACTTTTACTGTGCTTTGTATTATTGATCAGGCTCCTCTGCTTCTAAGATGCCAAACACCATCCATCCTCTGCACTGGAGAAATCCAGCTGAACCAGAGGAGTAGGTTGAGGCTGGGACCCTCCCTCTGTCCCAAGTAGCAGGAGCACTGAGCTGTGCAGCCATTAGATCTGTTTGGCAGAACAAGTGCTCACTGTTGGAAGGAGGCCGTGCTCTCTGCTCCCCCACTTAGACCCCAGTTATTTATGACTTTCTATTTCAAACCAGTGGAAGTCTTCTCTGCTTGACTCTAATTTGAAGGTGCCTGAGGATATGGAACGTAGCACAGTGCTGAGACCATGTCAGCTTAGTCTGAAACAGCCTGTAACAATTTCTTCAGTAAGAAACACAAGTTTCAGGAAGGCACTGCCTACCATGAAAGCAGTAGGTAATAACTGTCATCACAGAAGGATTCAGAGCAAAACATAGTTTGGATACAGAGATCTGTTGCTTGAATTAAATAAAATTCATATTTTTGGCAGCTCTTTGAAATACAATTAGATTATAAAATGCCTGTTGGACAACAGCCTGCAGACAAATAAAATGTCTTTTTGTAGTAGTAAAAGGCTTTAAAGAAGCAAAGAAAAGGTGTTTATCTATTAGAATTAAAATTTTGTCTTGGTATAAAAGCTACATGAGGGGAAAGTTAAGGTTTTTCAGCGAGTGTGTTTTGAAGCAGAATTGCCATATCCAGTAGCTGGTTCTTTGGAAGAACCTCAACCTGTTGTAATGATAGATAGATCATGTTCTTTCTGCAGAGAGAGCCATTTCCACACCAAATGGCATTGCTGTGCTGTATTGTCTGCAGCTCCAGGAAGAATATTGCTGTTAGAATTGCCATCCTGTAGGCTTTACCTAACAGTAAAGCACACGTATATTTTTTTCATCTGCCAAACATATTGAGGCTAATGACAATTGGGGGGTGGGTACAGAAATGGTTTTAAAATGCCAAATTCTGTAATGCTGGAACAATCCCAGTTCTGGATTACAAAGCAACATGGATTTATTGGTGGTCAAAAAGAGGTGGAACTAAAATTAGAATTAATTAGCATGGATGCAGTTCAATAGTGAGCTTTGGCGTCAGTGTGCTGGAGAAGTTACTAGCAGAGAAGTGCTGTGGATGATAACTGGACACATCCACCTCTCCAGGCTTCAAAACATGTGCAGTCTAGTCATACACTGATTGCCAAGTGAAGAAAGTGACCTGCCACATTCAGTTACAGGACCAGTTTCATAAAAGTGAGAAAGGAAATAACTAAGAAAATAACATGTAAACCAATGAAAAACAAAAATACAGTTAAGCCCCACTGTTTTAGTTATGTGACAGAGCTTTCCTGAAAAACATAAGCCATCCAGGAAGCTGGAAAAAATTCAGCCCATTTGAATCAAGCATTCAAATCCAGCTCATTTCAGCCCATCTTCTAGCAACAATTCTCTAATGAAAACTGTTTCCCTGCCATTAGACTAATTTTCACTTCTTGGTTAGTCTGTGCCTCATGCCATTCAGAAAATAATGGGCCCCTCTATTATTTGAATGATTTGAATTCCAGTAACGAGGTTTAGACCTGTCCAAGACAAATCTAGTTTGGGAATCTGCTCACTATCTGTTACTTTCCAGTCATGAGATGGACTTGAGAAGGAGACATGAATGTGTCACATCTCTTGTTTCTAGTATAAAAGCCTTACTCAGACAGAAGCACCAGGCTGGTCTGTGTGTGTACAAAGTCAGCTGTGCTCTGAGATCTGTGTTGTGAAGATCCTGCTGTGGCTGGCACTATCACAGTGCACACAGACTGAGTGGTCATGCAGTCAGTGCATCCCAGGAAAACATGTACCCATATCTTATTTTGTCACATATTAGTATTGAGGTTTTATTTATCACAGGCTTTATAGCTTGGTGATCCTGTGCATTCAGAATTCTGATAGGAGAAGGGGTTGCCATCTGCATGGACATCAGGACTTGTAATACCCCACCATTCCCATTGGCATTGCCAAGGATCCCAGTGCAGTGAGCAGAGCCATGTCTGACGCTAGAATATGAACTCCTGTAGGGCACATTTCAGTTTAGATCTCTGTGGTGTTTGTTGTTACCCTTACAGGATGACATCCCTACTGGAAATGTTGTTATCCCTTCAGTCTTTAAGGGCATAAGCACATGAACCACTTGGAAGGAAGCAAGTGGGCTGTTGCACTTTTTGCATTCAAAGGAAACTAAACCAAATGTAAAAGCTGCTCAGGTAGAGCAATGTCAGTATGTCGGAGTTCCCAGTCTTGACCAACAGAAATCTGTCAAATGCAGATCTGACCATGGGTCTGAAACACATCTTTAACACCCGAGGCTTGGCCTGTCCTGCTGTGATGGTTTGATGGATTACTCTCACTTCACTTGTGCTTCAAAAGGTTGAAAGCATGAAGTGTTGGATTGAATTCTGCTCTTTTGTGATGAATCATCACTGTTTCTCCTTCCTAATATCTCAGTTTGAGAATTGGGTTCTTCACCTTGAAAGATCATCCTTCTCTTCTTCGTCTTTTATACTGACTGTTCCCCAGACTGCTGCCTCCAAGGTGGTACCAGCACTGCTGCCTGACATCCAGGGATGCTTACCAGAAGGCACATTAGATCTTGGCCCTGCAAAACTGAGTGATTAAAGCTGTTTTGTAGTTTTGGGTTTTTTCTTCAGTTTTTCAGTCTCTAACAAAGAATTGTCACATTGTAGTCTGACATGCAGTGGCAGTGTTGATGAAGGTGGGTTTAAAAGACCAGATATTGTGAAGAGGAAAAGGTGTGTGCTATTAAGAAACAAAACCCAAAGAGCTGTCATGGGGGTTTGGAGACACCCTGAAGGTTATACCATAGATATAACCATCTGTATATACCATATATATACACCATCTTCTCTGGTCCAGAGAAGAGCAACAAGACTGGTGAAGGGACTCAAGCACAAGTGCTATGAGGAGAGGCTGAGGGAGCTGGGGGTGTTCAGCCTGGAGAAGAGGAGGCTCAGGGGAGACCTTATCACCCTCTACAACTCCCTGAGAGGAGGTTAGAGTCAGGTGGGGGTTGATCTCTTCTTCCAGGCAATCAGCAGTAGGACAAGAGGGCACAGACTCAAGCTCTGCCAGGGGAGGTTTACATTGGATATTAGGAAGAGATTTTTTACAGAGGGAGTAGCCAGGCATTGGAATGTGCTGCCCAGGGAGGTGGTGGATTCACCATCCCTGGAGGTTTTCAAGGCAAGACTGGATGTGGCACTTTGTGCCATGGTCTAGTAACAACCGTAGGGTTGGACTGGATGATCTTGGAGGTCTCTGCCAACCAGGTTGATTCTATGGTTCTGAGATTGTGATCATTTGTAGCTGTGAAAGTTTGAAAATTCTCTTTGCATTTACCAGCAAATCAAAAACCAGCAGTGTGTGGCATACTTGGCTGTGGGTGCTACAGCACTAGTGTGTGCCCACATTGTGGGCAGGTGGGTAAGTCAGAGCTGCATCTTTTTTAGCTGTTGGGACAGATAACTCCAGTGTAGCTTGAGGAACAGGCGTCCCAAAACCTTGTGGAACCTGTGGGGAGGATTCTGTTCCGAAGGGCAAACACGAGCTGGGCTCGCTGCTGCCGCGGGCTGCCCTTGGTGCGGCCTGGAGCAGTGCCCGGGGCTCGGGAGCATCGTGTGCTCAGGGCAGTGTGTGCTGGGC
>NW_008674766.1:0-4156 GCF_000695815.1 Acanthisitta chloris
TGGCCCTGCTGGAGTAGGGAGGTTAGACCAGATGACTGTTGTGCTCCCTTCCAGCCTAATTGATTCTGAGATTCTGTGAGTCTGTGAATAAGCTGCAGCTGAAGTAAAAAATAGGCCATTCTCTCTCTCCTCTCCCTCAGCCCTGGCAGGACACACATCCCACACCTCTCTCCAGCCCTGGCAGGAGTTGCAGAGAGCCAGGAGGTCACCCCTGAGCCTCTTCTCCAGGCTAAATAAACCCAGCTCCCCCAGCCTTTCTTCATACAACATTATGTCCTAGACCTGATCATAATGAGAATTTCAAATTTCTCCTTACCAGTGGAGATTCACCCTCCATAATCCATACCACCCAATAATTGTGACGATCAAGTATTACCTTTGTTTCTCTGCTGCTTGAGGGAGGACTGCAGAAATTCAACCATGCCAGATGCACTCTGCATTCTTCAGTCATAACAAACAGATCAATATGCATTTCACATTTTAGTTTTGCCTGCTATTCACACAGCTTTTCTCCAGGGCCTTATATTGCATCTTCCTCTATTGCTTTATTGAATTTATAACACTGTTTATATTTGCTTTCTATTACAGCACAGAGAATGAAAATGCATAGCATGGTCCTGGGCTAGAAAGAGCACAAACACTGAGTGGGAATACCAAGTGTAGCTTTTTTGCCTCCCAAGAAGGAATGGATGATGGGAAATGTGATTGGTAAACCCTCACGAGGCAGTGAATAGACAGGAATTGCCATTAGGGTACAATGCTGGATATTGATAGTTCTCTCAGGCTGTTTCATCATGAAATCAGTGAATGAAGTTCATTCTTTGAGTTTCTTCTGCCTGCTTTGCTGCCAGGTCTCCTATCCATGTCTGGGGACTGAGAGTGCTCTCCACTGAAGGTATAAAATCCTGTATACAAACTAAGAATTTCCATTATCATAAGATGCACTAAAGAGAGAGAGATCAGGAGTCACATCTGTCTCTGAAGTTTGGCACCTAACTGATCTCTTGGAAGCCAGAGACTCCCCATGAGCTGCAGTGTGAGCTCAGCCCAGAAAGCCAAAGGAATCCTGGGCTGCATCCACAGCAGTGTGACAGCAGGTCAAAAGAGGAACAGCAAAAGTAATGTTTTCTTGCTTATTCTAGTCTACTGTGGGGACCAGAATATAGATATAGGTACAGCACTGAAATGTTCTTCAGTGGTCTACCGTGGGGACCAGAATATAGGTAGGTACAGCACTGAAATGTTCTTCAGTGGTGCTTAAAAATCTAACAGTTTCCATTCAGTAAGGGAATCTGAGATAGGTTGCTGTTAAACCCTGAAAAACAGTGTGGCTGTTTTGAAGGAGGTGGCAGAGCTGTCCTAGTCTCCCAGCTAGCAAAAGAAGAGAGATATATACTAAACAAGTTGTTGCATATACTTTGACCACTGATGGTGGAGCTAACCATAAGGTAGTGAAAGAGGGTTTTTAGCATAGAAATGTGCAGTATAAAACCAATGGATTTCAGGAAAGAAGACCTCAATGAACTTCAGAGAATTGTTGGACTGCATATCCTGAGAGGTTAGGCTGAGCAGAAAAGAGATTAACAAATCTGGTAGTCTTTGAAAAAACCAAACAGCTCAAGTAGAAACTCTTCCCCTGCAGAGAAAAGACAGACAATATCGTAAGGGACCTACTTGTCTAAATGAAGAACACTTCATGGATTTAAAAGAGAAATGAGCTAAAAGGAAGTGGAAACTAGGCCAGACTAATAAAGATGAACATGAAAATATAGCATGAGCATATAGGGACCAAATGAAAGGCACAGAGGGAAAAATAATAACCAAAAAATGCTTCAATTAGCAAAGGACAAGGAGCATTTCAAGTACAAGAGCAATAACAAAGGAAAGGGTCAGTCTACTGTTCACCACAGCTAATGACAGGAAGGTTAAGATCTTCACTTCTCTGCACCAATTTTCCAAGCTTAGCTCTACTGCAGCTAGGAGCTACAACAACCACTTAGGGCAGAGAGAAGAAAATAAGGAGGTGAGTGACAAGCCATATGGATTTTTCCTGAATGGATTGTGTCACCCAAAACATAATTTTTCTGTGGTAGAGAATAGCAAACCTTGTGAATAGAGAAGAAAAAGTAGATTACATCTATCCTGACCTGAGCAAGGCTTTGACAGCTGTTCTCATAAGCAGCCTGGGGAGACATAATCTAGATGAAAATAATATGGAGTAGAGACAATGTGAATGTTTCTCTGTCAGGATGAAGGCTGTGTCAAGGAGGGATTTCCAGGGTTCTGTCCTACAGTTAATATTATTCAGTATTTTCATATACTTCTTAACTTTGCTTTTCAGTGAGGACAAATGAAGAATACAAAAACCACACAAGGATTCACTGCTACCCAAACAGAAGCCACAGTTCTGGCACAAGTAGAATAAATGCCATTCTGTGCTACGAGTTGAACACCAAATTGCAAAGTCATGGTGTTGTGCAAGGCTGAAAACATCACATTTCCATGAAGGAAATGGGATAAAGCACATAAAACACATGAAAGCCCAGAAACCAACGGAATCCTGAGCTGAGCCACAGGAGTGTGGGCAGCAGGGCAAGGGAGGGGATTCTGCCCCTCTGCTCTGCTCTGGGAGACACACCTGGAATACTGCACACAGCTCTGGTGTCCTCAGCATCAGAAGGACATGGAACTGTGGGAGCAAGTGCAGAGGAGGCCACAAAGTTGCTCAGAGCACTGGAGCATCTCCCTGTGAGGACAGGCTGAGGGAGTTGGGGCTGTTCAGCCTGGAGAAGAGAAGGTTGTGTGGAGAACTCATACTAACCTTCTAGGATCTGAAGGTACTCTGGGGGAGCTGCAGAGGGACTCTTGGTAAGGAGCAGCACTGACAGGACAAGGGGCAATGGATTCAAATTGAAGGAAGGGAAATTTAAGTTAGATGTCAAAGTTTTCCCTGTTCTGGTGGTGAGACCCTGTCCCAGGGTGCCCAGGGAGGCTGTGGCTGCCCCAACCCTGGCAGTGTTCACAGCCAGGTTGGATGAGCCTTGAGCAACCTGCTCTGCTGGGAGATGTCCCTGCCCAGGGCAGGGCTTGGGGCTGGATCATCTCTAAACTCCATTCCAACCCCTAAAATTCCATGATTCTCTGATTCTGTGAAAAAGTGTCCTCCTTTCCTGAGCTCTTCATGTACACATGTGATTATCCAAATTATAATCTAAAGTATTGAGCTGATTTGAAAACTCTAGAGAACTACATGTATGGACAACATATACAAAAAGAATATTTTTTGACAATGAATAGAAACTGAAGTGAATAAAAAGGACAAAGTTTTCAAGGCAGTTGAAACTGCAGCACACTCACTTGTAAAAAAAAAATCATATCATTTCTTGACTTCTATGCCAACCAGAAGACATAAAAATAAGCAAAAAGACAGAGAGAAATATGGAAACTTAGGCAAAGGCTAAATGAAATAATCCTGAGGACAGAATTCACCAAACTAACATCAAACACTTTGGCCAGAATCCTTTATCCTATGATTATAGTCAAATATTGCAGATCTGTAGTGTTAACCTATAAAGACAGCAAATTCTGCAGCTTTTGTTTGATGGCATTCTAACCTCTTTGATTCTCTTTACCCAACATTGTTATCAGGCAATATTCATTCTAAAAATGGCATCGAAATAGCAGTGATTCTGAATATTCATGGAGAGCAGTTTGTATTAGTGCAAATGTTCAAACCACAATTGTTCTCCTTTATTTTTCATCATTTGAAATGTCCTATAAGCTTGAAAAACATCCAGTCACAGAATAAAAACAGTCTTGTGTCTCAGCATTAGGAACAAATTTGGAATGCAGAATATGCAAAATGGTTTTGGAGAATAGTTCCCCAGTTCCCTGAATGCTCAGAGAGAGTTTGATTTCCATCATCATTCAAGTTGCCACTGAGAAATTTGGAGTGCTGAAATCGTTCAGGAAAACAACTGGACTCAAACACAGAGCCATTTTGCAAATATGGTGGTCTGAGGGTTTAGCTTTGCTCTTGCTTGTGGTTGCTGTTTGGAGGTGACTACCCACAGTGACTAACCAGAAGAGAGAACATCCTGGCACCACTCACAGAAGAAGATCATTTGAGTTAAGTAATTGAAACCAGCAGTGAGGA
>NW_008674767.1:0-19664 GCF_000695815.1 Acanthisitta chloris
TGGCTTGTGTCAGAAATAGTGTGGCCACAGGACTAGGGCAGGGATTGTCCCCTGGTACTCAGCACTAGTGAGGCCACACCTTAAGTCCTGCATTCAGTTCCGGACTCCTCACTACGAAGAAGACTTTGAGGTGCTGTGGAGTGTGTCCAAGCACTGTCAAACATGGGAACACACTGCCCAGGGAAGTGGTGGAGTCACCAACACTGGAGGTATTTAAAAGATGTGTAAATATGGAACATGGGGACATGGTTTATGGATTCATGGTGGACTTGGCAGTGCTGCAGTGCAGGGTTAACAGATGTACTCAGTGATCTTAAAGGCTGATTCCAGCCTAAGTGATTCTATGAATCATTTAGTACAGGGGCAGAATCACCTCCCTGGTGATTCTGTTCTCAGCGCTGGTGAGGCCACACCTTGAGTACTGTGTGCAGTTCTGGGCCCCTCAGTTCAGGAAGGATATTGAGGTGCTGAAGCAGGTCCAGAGAAGAGCAACGAGAATGGTGAAGGGACTTAAGCACAAGTGCCATGAGGAGAGGCTGGGGGGGCTTGGAGAAGAGGAGGCTCAGAGGAGACCTTATCACCCCCTACAACTGCCTGACAGGAGGTTGGAGTCAGGCGGGGGTTGGTCTCTTCTCGCAGATGACTAGCAGTAGGACAAGAGGGCACAGACTCAAGCTCTGCCAGGGGAGGTTTAGGTAAGAAATTTTTTACAGAGACTCAGGCATTGGAATGGGTTGCCCGGGGAGGTGGTGGATTCACTATCCCTGGAGGTTTTCAAGATGAGACTGGATGTGGCACTTAGTGCCATGGTTTAGTAGGGTTGGACTCAATGATCTTTGAGGACTCTTCTAACCTGGTTGATTCTATGATTCTGTGGCATGATGCGGCGAACAACTGAAGAGAGGAGTCACTTGATCCAGAAAGGTGTGTCAAAAGAGTGTCAGATTTCTGTGAGGTATTTAATTTTGCCAATATTCAAAGGCAACAGAAAATTTCATATTCCTTAATCATAACATGGCAAAGGAGATAAAACAGGGAGATATCTCGGGTTAAGTCAAGACAACTTTTCATCCTTCAAAACAAAATGACTTTCTTGTAATACAGTCTTTTTCTCTGATTAAGATGCTGATTTTTTAAAACATTAAGTCTCAGTGATGTAATTAACCTGAAGAAAAATTGGACATTGATATACCCATGTGTTTGAGGGTTTTGAAAACTAGACCTTTAGTAAGAGATACGAGTGGATACTTTTGGAGTCTTTTGTTAGAAAGTGGACTGACATTCTGTTTTCAAAGCTTACTTCTGCCACGTTTTTAAGTGTTGTGGAATTTTTGCATAGTGTCAAAGGCATCATTGGAAAGAGGATTCCTCCTGTATAAGCATTGTAGGGCAGATGACAGAAGCCTCCTAAAACTTTACTTGAAGATCAGGTACGATTAAATTTTAACTCTATGTAAATAAGTTTTATAGGTGGTTTTAAAAATGTATGTTTCAACTAGAATTATCATTTTACACAATAAAATAAGACTTACAACTGAGTTGTATTTGGAGAAGGGAGGCATGTACACTTGAAAGGAAAATATTTAAGGAAATCATGTTTCCCTAAAAAGTAATAAGAAAATATTTTGCCCTTCATGTCATTTTCCTTCATGTATATAGACAGGGATGATTGCACTATGTATAAAAAGAATGACTGAGTGGGTATCTCATGGGTTTGTTAGATAGGTCCTTCCTTTCCTCTGTTTACCTTGCCTGTTGCTCTTCAGTCTCTTTGGCTCCTTTACATGAGTGCCCCAGCTTAGTGTTCAACACATCAGGGAAGTCATGAGCCTGGACAAGGGTTGGACTAGATGATGGGCCAACCAGATGCTGGTCACTGGAATTGCCAAAGAGCCCTTGAGCCTATAACCTCCATGTTTCTCTCAATCCTGTTAGATGTTTACCTACTTAAATACATCTTGAAAATCTCTCTAAATGACTTACAGGTGTAAATCCCATTGGAAATCAATAGCAATTTTTTTTTTGCTTTAGTGATCAATGTACTTTTAAAAATCCTACCCATAATTTTAGCACAAAAAGATTACACTCACCTGAGTTTCTTATGGCCTATATTTGCTTTCACAAGAGTTCTATTTTTGCAGAGTTACTGCCATCTGAACTCACCAAAGTAACTGTGATGAAGAACGAATGCTGTTCTGAAAGAAACTGAGACAGAGATTTTGCATTTTTTTTTCTTGATATTAGTATACTTCTGAGAAAGGGACTACTTAAAAGACTTACTTCCTGCTTATCCAGCTAAATGCTTGTTCCTGGTTGTGTGGAAGCTGCTATGCCACAATAAAGCACAATCAGAGGTAAAGCCCTAAATGCTGATGTACTGCAAATAAGCTATGCTTAAACTTTTCAGCCCTTCAATTTGGTTTTGTTATAGAATCAATGTATGTTGGAAAAGACCTTTCAGATCACTGAGTCCAACCATTGCAGATGTGCACAGGAGTGGTATACATGTATGTATGTAACACATCCTGGATATTGAAAATCTGTGTTTTAAGAATTCGAGCTCTCCTCTGAACTAGTATAAATAACATGAAACACTTTTCCTGAAACCTAGTTTAATGGTGAAAATATTGCTGATTTTCAGTGCAAACTGCATCTGGATTATTTACAACAATGACCAAAGTTAACTAATTCTTTCACTTTGCAGCTAATAACTTATTCTGGCTCAGTAATAAGGTCTTCTTACTTCTGTGCATTGATCACATGTTCATGTAGAAAGATACATTTTAAAGATCTGCTACTTGAAAGAATAATTTTGAAAGAACTGTTCATAACAGCCAAAATTTTGTGTAGGATTTCCTACGTGAAGCCTTTAATACTTTTAACTTTCTGTAAGCTCATCATCTTAGGTGGATTTTTGTCATGCTGAAAAGTAGTATTTTTTGCCCTTTTTGGCCACAGGACTGTCAGTAAATACCTATGTGAAACCAGTATGGTTTGATTTTACACCCAAGGTCAGTTACAAAACAAGTTGTTTTCAATGATAAAGCCACAAACTACAAAGCTAGCTGCCGTTATAGATGAAGTTGCTCCACAGCAGAGAGGCAACACTGGCCTTGTCCTGCAGACTTTACTTCTGTGTTTCCTGAGAATTAAAAAGGAGAGAAGAGTTAAAGCAGGGCTTCATGACTGTCCCCTAAAGGAGATAACTTGCAATGTGAAAAGGAGCTTGTATCTTATTTTAAGAAATGTACAGCCTCACTCATGATCTGAATCTTGTCTCAGTGCTGACACGGCAAGAGGGTAGTGGTCTTGGCTATATACATGCACAAACCCAAAAGCATGCACTAAGTGAAAACTAGGTATCACAAATGCTTTTCAGGCCCTTGTTGCCAACACCTGCACATTCCCTAAAATCCTTCCTCCAAAGGTGTTATTGTATACAAAAAGTTGGCATGCACATGCATAACACATCCTAGTGCCAGGTGGGTTTTATGGTCTTAATGGTACTTTTTCTTTTTTTCCCCAGTTTTCTGCCTTTCTACAAGCATGTGACTGTGGAGGAGAAAGGGAGAAGGAACACATTTGTTAACTGTGGAAATGGCATTCTCCTTACTGTTTTCTTCCTTTCAGAACCTCATATTTGCTGTTTTAGGTGTTGCAGTAACTTGCACAGGGTAGAAAAATGCCATATAGAAAAGCCAGGCTGGGCCACACTAGATCAGCCTCAGAAGCAGACACTGCCATGTGGGAGCCACCTCTGAGCCCAGCAGTGAGGTGTCCTGAGGGACTACTCATCCCCAGCCCTCTTGGCACAGCCAGCAATGCGCTCCAAGCTGGCTCCTGTGCCAAGTATTTGCTTCCTAAAGGAAACAACAGCCTCCACTTGAAAGAAAAATCTTCAAACTTCAGCGTCATCCCTGTCAGTACTGATTGTGCAACAAAACCAACATAATTCAGGTGAACAAGTGAGAAATAAATTTGCTCTTCTGCAATTCACTGAGACCATGCCCTGGCAAGTTTGTCACTGCTCTTTGGTGAGTGGTGGCTTAGTTTTTCTAAGCCATGCCTTTGGCTGCACACACTGAAAGCAGTTGCTCTGAAGGGAGGAAAACATCCATTTGTCATAGGTAATCTACAAATTAAATTAATAAAAGAACTAATAACATGATCTCAACTGCTAATACACTCCCGTGCATGTTGCATATACATACAGTATCCCCAGGAAACTCCACATAGTAGAAGGGGGCAACTTGCTGAAAACTGTATTTGGTGAGCAGAAGCTAATAAAGTACCACTGGCCATAGAGATTCACTTTATGCTGCATGGCTGCTTTTGCTGCTCAGCATGAAATGCAACAAGTTTAACCAAACATGGCAGTTCTGTAAGGGGAAGAGCAGAGAGAGTCAGAGCTATTTATGGACTGGACTTTCTGTAGTCACAGTTTATGTTCACATAGAAAATGGCACTGAATTATTCAAACCTTTTTGGAGTAGAAATCCCTGGGTTCCTACTGGGGATTAGTGGTACTGAAGTGTTTCCTGTTTTGTGACATGGGGTGGGGGGAGGATGCTGCCTGTAAACTACAACACACTTTGCAAATGTTCCTCTTGGCTTCCCAAAGTCCAAACCTTGATTTGTGTAGCAGCCTGAGAGGTAGGTAAATGCTCATTTTACAGGCAGGGAAATGAGGGTTATTGACTGACCGAAGCATTAATAGAAGTAACCTTTCCTGTCCTTCTGCTAATCCATCAGAGCTACAAGTAGCATCCAGAGCATTCCAATTCTCAACTTGTATGTTAGCTGCAATTTTCGTATGTTTTGAAAATGTTTACAAGTCTGTGGTCCCCTTGGGAACTTTGGACCAAGGGTTTGGTGCGACAAGAAATATGAAGACGAAGCAAAGTGCTGAGAGTGTGAGTCTTGGAGGTTTAAAATGTAATTCTTCTGAATTTTTTGTAATGTCATAAAATAGGTCAAAAAGTTAAAAGCAACTTTCTAGTCTTTCCTAATTCAATAAAATGAAAATGGGGACCTAATAATAAAATCCAACTTCCATACCTAATGGCCAACAAGAATCTAAGGCCTTATCATGAAACTTTTGCCTGTTGAACTGGCCTCAGCCACGTGTTTCTCACCAGTTGTCCTTCGCCTCATGCTCAGTACACAACTCTTACTATGCTGCATGAGTGTTGTGTGCACACACAAAACACCAGCAGTGCTGCAAACACCTCCAGCTCTACCTGCTGAGAGAAATCTGGGCTGTTAAGCAACACTTCACCAAGGCACCTAAACTGATGCAATACTTATCTGCACTAAAATTATAAGGACTAAATTTTATGAAGCAAATGAAATTAATTAAACAAAGAAGGAGGGCCCAACTGAGATATTCCTCTGCACTAGCCTTTCAACTCCTATTAAGTGCTGTGCAACACATATCTGCTAGACCTAGCTTTTGTCTGGTTTTCACAGATTGCCATGTTGGAGAAAACTCCTCCTCACAAAGGCAGTACCAGCCCAATTCATCAGTGGTATCCCCAGCCTCAAGCTTCAAGGTAGTGATTAAAGAAACCTGTAAATACCCATGACTATTAACATGTCCACAAAGTTTTAAACCACATGTATAAAGGCAATGAGAAATTTAATGTGGCTTTTTCATGTCCTGAGTTGGTTTAAAATCAATGTGCACAGGCAAAAAGCAAGGGAAAAATATATGTTCTGCAGGGCATCTGACCAACTTGTGCTTGTGAAGCCCAGGAAAATCACCTGGCTCACTAGCAAAGTCACTGACTGTGCACATAATTCTGGTGAAAAAAACCCAGAAAATATCACAACCTGCAGCCTATCAAGGATGACTCTGGAAAAAGTTTCTTTTCGTATAATAGCCTTTTTTTAAGGATATCTCTTATCAGAGAAGCCTTTTAACAGGGACTCAAAAGCAGTAGCATTTCCCACAAGCAGTATCCTACTATGTCACAGCTTCTGCATGCTCAATTGGAGCGTAGGCGGGAACTCCTACCTGCAATAAACCAAAAGCAATAAATGCCCACCCATGAACTGTAGTCATGATTTCACCTCTCCCTGGGGAATATTCCCTCTCAATACCAAATCATCAGAGTGAAAAGGAAAATATCTTCATAGCTCTCGGCTCTTCAGTTAGCTAGGACTCAAATTTGAGACCAGCATCTGAGACCAGAGTAAGCAGCCAAGAATACTACAGTAGCAAATCTGGCACTTCAAGTCTGTTGTGGCAATTCTCAGATGAGAGATCTCATAGTCACTGTTCTCTGAGAAACAATGGTCTCTGACAGCAGTTATAGCAGGTAATTGATGCTACATAAACTTTTTTTGGAAGGACTTTGTAAAACAACTGTATTCCCTAGGAGTAGAGTGGTGAGAGAGTAAGTTTTAGTGGTAGTTTACCCCACTCCTATGATTATTCTTCTGGATGAAAATGGTTGCCTGACAAACAGATAGATTTGGGTACCTCTTCTGCCCATGAGCAGTAACCTTCTGGTATTCAGTTTAAGAGTTCAGGAAGCAAGTATTTCAGTCTTTCTGCTCCCTCACAGCTGGAAACACACAGAAATTTATACTAGACCAAATATGAAATTTTTGATATTTTGGCCTTTTATCCAAAGCAAAAGTACCCTTTTATCCATTTAATACTTTAGCCTTTCACCCAAGGATCTCAAAACACACTAGAGCTAAACATCAAGACTTGAAACTTGTGACATTATCCTCTGTTTTAGTAATGGAAAAGCAGAAAAAGCCTAGAAGGAGGAAAAAAATCCCAAACCTTGCCTGTCATCTCTTCTGGAGCCAGTAGGGCATTACAAAAGAGACCTCAAACTCTACAAGACTTGCTTTCTTTTGAAGCAGCACTTCATTTCTAGCATAAAGTTTAGGACAGACGACACGGGCTGTTGCCCAATGAGGCTGTACAGTACAAAATTACAATCTTATCTTCTAGACAAGACTGAAGACATGAAGATGAATTTTGAGTCAACCATGCCCCTCAGGTCTTCCAACGATTTTCTGCAACATTAAAAACATACCTGGTTTTGGATTTACCTGTTCTTGACTTCACCTGTTCCATCAGCTTTATTCCTTGTCCTGCCTTCTCAGCTGGATTAAAGCCTTTTAGACTCGTGTTCCTGCTCTGTGAATTTACTTTGCAGCGACACCAGGTCACTTCTCAGTTTTCTCTTTGCTAAGCTAGGCAGATGTAGTTCTCTAAGTGTCTCTAACACTTTATCTAAGGCATTTCCTCCAGCCTTCAAAGCATTCACCTAGGCTTCATCTTTGTCCCTTTCAATTCTGGACTTCTTCTGTTTGTTTCCTGGATTTTCATTTTTAAAGCACCAGCAGAAGAATGCCCTGTGCTATTTCAGTGATGGTGACCTCATGCTCCATTTAGGGGTGAAATCCTTTCTCCTTATCACCAAGGCAGGGCACAGGGAGCTCCTGCTGCACTGGCCATTTCTTAGGAACTCCGTAACTTCTTGCATGCTGCTGTTCTCTAAGATGCAACCGTCCATTCTGTGGGTATGACCCTTATGCCTTTGCCCTGGGTATGTATCTTACATCTGGCTGCATTTTAGTGCACATGGTGTACATTACAAAAATGCATTGAAAATCAAATAAATCTCTATAATACTTCTTCTAACTCAATGAAGAAAATGTAAAGCCTAATTTTAAGAGCTATAAGTATTCTCCAGTTTCTTGAGTTTATTAGCTCTAAATATCAAATAAACCATAAAATCCCTCTTTTTTTTTTACTTTCAGGAAGTGGGATTTATATTTTTTCAATTCAGAGATTAAAATTCTAGTTTGCAATTAGGTTGCAAGCAAATTACAGAATGAAGTGTTAAGACACCTAGCAATAAAAGAAAATATACCTGAAGAGAATTAACAACATTAATAAGTGAACAACAGATGATAGAATAATTTACTGTTCCTGTACAAAAGGGTCTCTAGTAGAACTAAATCCCTTTGAGGAGGGAAGAGAAAAAAGGCTACATGCTGTAAGCAGGAAAGTAACTGGCAGCATAATCATTACTAGAATCTGATCTTAATAACCTACCCTTACTTATCTTGTCCACGTATGGAAAAGACACGACTGCAAATTAGTAAAACAATTATATTCAAAGGCTGTTTATACTTCGTGATAAAATTTAGTGAAAATCTTTGTCTTCAGAGACCATATTGAATTCCGGGTAAAATTCCCAATGCAATTGATCAAAAGACCTTTGTCTTCAGTGAATGTGCATCTGATCAGTATCTGAAAAATCTGAGCTTCCAGTTAGATCAATGGTTTCCCTGGTAAAGGCCAGAAATTAAAAGAGAGCACTGCTTCCTAAGAAGGTGAACAACAATGCTGGGGCAAAGTACAGAGACCCCAGTACTTCATGGAAAGCTAAACAGTCCCTGTGGTTGCACAGAACTGACTTGAAATCACTGTGCCTCCCATGCTTGGGTTTATTCTCAAGAGTTCTTATCTAGACAGTGTAATGAAAAGCAGCCTGCCACGCACATAAAGACTTCCAGTAGAACAGCAAGTGGAAAGAAAGGGGGGAAAAAAGAAGACCGAGATCCTGCAAACGTGTGCACTGATCCATAGCTGTGAATACATAAGTTGCCCCACTGACTTCATAGGGTTGGCAATCTATAAGGTTTACTGGCAAGACTGGAGCCTGAGAGAAAACCTCCTGGGGTTGAAGGGATTCATTTGGGTTCTGCCCACAAAACTTCTCAGTACCTGACCTGGGAGACCTGTAGGATGCTAGTACAAATCAATTAATAATTCTGTTCTGTACAATAAAACTACCAGTTAAAGTATATGCCTGCAACAAGATACACTGTAGTAGTGTCCCTGGCCTATGCTCAGTGTAGAGGAGAGGCAATACCACCCTATACAGCCTTCTTGGACAAGGCCTTCATGCTCACTTGATCAATAATGTATGTCCCTGGTTAGAAAAGAAATCCCGACTAACTTCTTGCTGTGTGAGGAGAAGGGATAGTGTCGGACACAGAGCAGTCTTTGGTACGTCCCTGCCATCCTGCACAGCCCCAGCCTGCTATACTGGACATCAAGACTGAAGTAACTGCACTGACCCTGGACCATCTAAATGCAAATTTCTCATTCTAAAACAATACCTTCCAAGCCAATTGATAAAACTGGAACAGCGAAAGCAGCTTTAACCCATAGGGAATCCAGTCCCAGTTAAAAACAGGCTCCAGTAAAGTGACTTCTGAGTCCGTCACATTGTGTATTGGTAAAAGTAACTTGAGCTTTTTATCCTATCCAAGAGCCTTCATTTTATATCTCTGCTAATTCCTTAGTCTGCAAATTCCCAGAACCAGAAATGTCCTAACAGGCTTTTTCTGACCATCATGAAATGTACTTATTACCTCTACATGGGAAAGTAATTTGGTCTTCTGATTTTCAGCAATGATTTCTGTGTAAAGCATAGGGACTCTTATCAGAAACTGGCAGGGGTTTATATATGCTAAAAGTTAATCAGTGATTCTCTTCTTTGAGTCAGGACATACTATTCTTCTAGTTGGATTATTTATTTTTTTCTAAACTAATGCAAAAAATAGTTTAACATTCTTTGAATTGTAATTGTACTAACCAGAAATATTTTCAGCCTGATTTTATGTTTGAGCCATTGTCCCACATAGTGAACTGTGAATAGAAATACTGTAGGTTGAGGGTCTGTACAGTATATGAAGCAGATCCTCCAGTCCAGTCATGGTACTCTGTGTTACAACAATGCAAAGCAACTGTGAAGTGTGTTTAACTAATTATATGAGGAGTTTTCAGTTCTGGACAATCTCCGGGAGAACTGAGGCCATTGTTGAATTCATGCTAATCTGTACCCACTGCCTGATGTGAGGCACTGCTGTGAAAATCCAGATATTCCCAGTCTGAACCATCGCTGGTGTAATTGTGGTCAGGGGTGTGGACATGGGTCTACTAAAAGAGTAGAAGGTGTAGATTTGAAGTGGGTTCTGAGGGTGCCTCCCACACTGCTTTTTCTTGACCATCACAGAGTATCTGTCCAGGAAGTTAAGTCATTTCTGTATATTTTGATATTTGAAGCTGAGATCTATTTTCAGGTCAAGTTCACTTTTGACAGATGACATTCCACTGGAACCTTCCTTGGGTTTCTGCTGGTGAACTGGGATGGCCTCAGGGATCAGTAACATGCTCAGAAAATCAGTTGCCCAAAGGCTCTGATGATCTAAAGCCTTTTTTTCAGGTGGAACCAAGTGAAACCAGTGGAAGCATTGCAACTGGAACAGAAAGCAGAAGTCTTTTTTTGCTAGAAGATGTTCAAAAGGAGCAGAATTGTTGGCATCCTGACAATTCCCACATCACATAGACAGGAAAAGCGCTATCAATGCAGGCCTTCTTCTGGATCAGCTTCAGGCTCTTTCCCACCCTTCCACCTGCACTGCTAACAGCAGCAGCGATTGATGCAGCGAAGTCACTGCCGATGCTTCAGAAATGCTCAGGTTTAAAGCAGAGCAGTGTTACCCACTAGCAGGAAAAGCCATGTCAGTGGCACTCATTTAATAAGGTATTCCTAACAGCCTGCATGCTGGATGTGCTGTAATTACAAGAGGGCAGCGGAGTGGTGTGGCTCCGGCTGCCCCCCAACAGCTCTGCTTCCCTGGAAAAGCAGGGCTGACAGCTCAGGAATGAGAGCAGCAGAGCTGGAGGCAGCTTTCCTGGCAGCTGGCCTGCCTTTGCAGCGCTCTCACCCAGACCGTGCTGGTGCATAGGAGCTTTCTGAACAACATGAGAAAGCCCAGGGCAAGAGGCAAACAAATTTCTCTTCTCTTTGGGAGAAAACAGAACACTGTGGTAATTTAATTTGCCAGGCTCTGCTGTAGTATGATGGTGCAGATGGGAGGATGCAGACATATTCTAGGGCAGCCTACTTTCACGTTGAAGCACTGGGAGGTTTCTTATACAAATAATGGCTTTAACAAGTCTGTCTTAGTCATGCCTAGTCCAAAAAGTAGCAATTATGAAGTATAGCTTACAAGGTTTGTTTTGTTTTCTAACAGTAAAAAAAAAGTAGATGCAGTTTTTGAAACTAGCAGAAATACAGATATCACTTCTCTCCAGACCTGAAGTAACAGAGATCTCATTTTCTTAACTCAGAAATAATAGAGAGCAAAGCATAGTTGAAGCAGATACAAGAACTATGGGCTCCCACTTATTTTAAAGGTTTTCAGTTCAGACCCCTTATGAGAGGGTCCTACTGATCTCAGTGGAAGATATTTGTCCATAGGAAGGAGAACTCTCCAGACCCTGATTCTCACATGATTATCTTCTCTAAATTCATTCCCTCAGCTTGCCAGGGAATGGAGGCAGACAGGGTCCAGACTATGTTTTTGAACTCCTGGGTATTTTATTTGGTATACTGCAGTATTGCCTTACAATGTGGCCACAGAACTGCAGGTACTTCATTTTGGATCATGCCTGCAATCACCTGGGAAATCTCCTTTTATTGTTGTATGCTCAGATACCATCGTGATCCAAGTCCCTGGGCTGATCAGTGCAAATAGCTAGTGAATACATGTATAACCTCTCCTGATTATCATGCAGCTGTACTGTGCAGTAGCTTTCCTCCATTTACTTTCTCATTACCTGTTTAATGTTCCTCTGTCTCTCTCCTTTTGAAAGGGAAATTCTCATGACCTCAATCAGTGTTCCTCTAACTCCTTCCTCCCCTGCCCCTACCAAGTTCATGCTTCTCCATCAGCTTTTAATGCTCATTCACTAGGGCAGACTGTCCTTGATCACCTGCTGTCACTCTCCCACCCTGTCAGAACATCTTCTGTGCCAACATACCAAGCTAATCTTCAATACTGACATCTTATATTCAATCTGGTAGTGTTAAGCAAGGGCAAGTGCTTGCTTTCAGAAGGCAGCCAGAGATGCCAGGGTGGTTACTGCCTTCCTGTGATTTAATGGCACAAAATTTTACATTGTGACTTCTGGTTTTCTGTTGTAAAAAGTGAATGTGTGACAAGGCGGGGTGAGGAGCCATTACCAGGATATATCTGACTTGTTTCTTTTCTCCTGAGGTAATATTTGCTACTTGGGATCTCTGGTTCCCACATGGAGTCATATGAACCATACATAGTGCAGTCGTCACAGGGAACAGCAGATTCAGTCAGTGGACCTGCATTTTCTCAGGTTACTCCAAGTCAAAAAGAACTCCATTAACACAGAGAAAAGTTGTGTGCATGTGTTGTGCACCTTAACAACACCTCCACAGCAGCAAATACCAAACTTGAAAACCAACTTTGCACTCCTCTGTGGAGGCTGCATGGTTGGTAGGCAGAACAGCTTTCCTTCTGCCACAGAGGCTTTTGGCAGCTCGTGGATAAGCAGCTCTTATCATTCTGAAAGGTATTGTGTGTGTAATGATGGAGACCTTGAAAAGGCTAATATATTTGGTATTTGTTCTGCAGCACATGCTGGAGGACACTTCTGTAAGGATGGGTATTGCCTTGGACATCTCCAAAGCAGGTAACAAGACATTTAAAAGGTATTACAGTGTCACCCAAAAAGAGAACAGGGACACCTGGGCTCACCTTTTAACAATTTCACAGTTTCAGGTCCCCATAGTTTGGAGAGGTGCAAGGCTCCCCACCACAAACTTGGTGCTAATGAAGACTTCTTCATTGACTTTGCCAGCATAAGAGGGAAAGGGAATGGCTTTTGTGGAGGCTGGAAGTCTACACAGCTGTAGATAACACACAGATTTACGGAGTGTGTGTTGTCCTCTGTGCTACTCTACAATAAAGCTTTAGCTCTTGCATTGAAATATCTGGCCAGGCAGTTTCTGATGAGGAAGATGAAAGAATTCAAGCCCATATATGCCTGAGGTTACCAATAGCTGAGCTGTAATTTGGCCACAGTAGCTTTAGACTTGAACATGCAAATGAAGAACTTTTCTTCCTTGCTCTCAACATATATACTGATTTCATCATTTGTATTTCCACCACCCTTTCCAGCACTCATTCACTAGGCACAGGGCCAGAAGACCTCAGATCCAAACAAGGAGGTTTTCTGCTTACTGCCAACTCCCACTTCAGCTTTATAACCTCGTTCTTCAGCACAGGCCAAACTGAGTTTCACCTTTCCAATATCCCAAACTTCTAGCGTTTTAAAATAGCTATATCTTATTAGAAAAGCAAACACCAACTTGTATTATCCACTAATTACCCCAGCCCAAAGCCCCTAGCTACCCAGAACTGAGCTCTCACTTCCAATGAACTTGTCATTAACCTCTTAGTCCCCTTTTAAAGCACACCAAGTTCCCTGCTGCCGAGCTGGTTTACTCAGCCCACAGCCAAGGATGGCCAGGAAGGTTAATGGTATTTCTCACTTCCTTCAGCTCCCTTGCTGGCATGGTGGGATCCCCACAACCTCTCACACCACTCATTCTTGTGCCAAAACTGCTCTTTAGTTTAACTTAAACGGCCTTTTTCCCTTCCTGCTACTAACTCTTCTGAATTACTTATGAAGAGCAATAACATAAGCTCTACAGTCTTTTGCTGAGCTAATTACTCTTGTGCATATTCTCTCATAGAAGAGTGATTGCCCCCAGCTATCACCTTTGACTCTGCTCCAGGCTGGCCACATCTTTCCTGGCTGAGAGTGACTGGTATAAAGCAGCAGGGATGAGATCTCTCCAGAGATTTCTGTGATAGCATCAATAAGCCTTGCTCTCTGTAGGAAGTACCTCACCTAATAGGTTTTGTGGTCACATTTTTTATCTTTGCAGCCAACACATCTCACTGGCTCATCGTCACCTTGTGACTAATAAAAATAAGACTTACTCCTCCTCTGTCATTCACAGCTGATGAACTCAGAGACATTTCCACGATTAATCCTGAAACACAGAGACTATCCCTTTGCTGATAGATAAATTTGCATTTCTACCCCACTGGTCCTCATGCTCATGCATTATGACCTCACATAATATTCCAGCCCTTGCCCTGTTGGCAGTGCCTCCCAGACTGGTGTCAACACTGAGCTGCTCTACCTCCTGCCTTGTGCAGTGTTAAGTCTGATCCCAGAGCAAGTCCATCATTTATCTCATTCCTTGCTGATAGTTTTTTCTCCAAGAGCACACATGGCTATCTCCCTCTCTGGAGCCAGAGGAACAACTGGCCCAACAACCATGAACCTCATACACAACAGCATGAACACAAGACCTCATCTGGATGAGAAAATTTGGCAAAGGCCAAACCAGGTGCCCAAGTGTCTCCAGCTGGACTCCAATCCAAGCTCTCTGCTTGCTCTGCCTGGTGCTGCCAATGGACATGGCTATGCCCACCATGCTCAGACTCTGTTGGCCTGCACCCCACTGCTGCAGGCTTGGCCCATGCTGTGATTGCCCTCACCTTCCAGCTTGTTTCTCCCCATCATGGAACCACCAGCCCTTGCTGTACCCTGGCTGCTCTGCCATGAGCTGGCTGTGCTCCTCCTCAGCTCTGGAACACACATGGCACCAGAGGAGCATGAGATCAGCTTGGTGCCAGCTTCTGCTTCATCTGCCTTCCTTCTTATTGACAGAAGAGAGGGATCAAAGGTTTATCTCAGTACCAGTAAATTAAACCCTTGGTTTAAAATAGTGATTTTCTATGATACGAAGAACATATCTTAAGCAGCCGAGTGAGTCATCTGCATGGACATTTCTAAAGTATCAATTAAGTTAGGTTTGGGGAGAGAGGATAGGTTACCTGTCAGATAGGCTTTGCACTGACTATACAGTTTATAAATGTGTGGGTGTTGAGCATTCCTCCAATTTTTCCTGCAGCTTGCTTGCTTGCTTGCTTTAGTCCACCCTTAGTTGAAGCACTTCCCACTGTTAAGTATCACAGTAATTTGTGATAACTGGGTGCAAGTCTTATCCCCAATTGTCCACAAAGCTAGAAAAAATATTTCTAGGCATTTTTGCATTTTGCTTTTTCTAAACACTTTCCTTGCTCTATTTAAACTGCCTAGAAGCTCATTTGGCCATTGTTGTGTGTAGGTCCCTGCCCAGTGTGTGTTATTTCAAAGTTGACATGATGACAAAAGCCACTTAAGGATGGCAGCTAATAAGACATCTGCTTTCCCCTAGTGAGTGTAAGGGGAGGCTTGCAAGGCAGCGGTCAGATGTGGATTGGTAATAGGTTGCATTACCTTTAGACTCTGGGTCACTGCTTCACCCCTGATCCTTGTCAACAGTGACCATAACTTGTTATCTCCCTGTAAATCACTAACCTAGGAAAATTAGTTGATGCTCTTCCTTCAAGTCCTGTGGACCACTATCTATACGACAATTAGCCAAAGTAGCTAAGACAGACTGGAGTGAGCAGCCTTCTCTGCCTGTGACAAGGGTTTGGCAGGTCAGTGGCAAGGCAGCTGGGGGATCACTGGCTGGGCAGGCTCACTGACTGCAGAGCTCCAGCACCATATTTTGGTGCTCAGGCATGAACCGTATTTTGATATAAATAAAAATAGCAGTAAAACAAAGTGAATTTGCAGAGTTTAGCTTTCCTGTTGCTTTCTGGAGTGGTGCTAGTAGAAATCGGTGCCCTTTTAGTAAAGCATCTTTTAAGAAAGGGTGGGCTAAAGAAAGGAAACAGTAGGATAAAATACAGTAATTCTCAGGAGCCTTGGAGTCACAGCATAAAGTGATGGTTCACAGTTTGTCTGCAATGTATGCAACCCTGGGCTTTGCGCTGATTTTGGCTGGTTTGTGCTGTATATGCACATATATCATGCCAAAAATGCCAGTCAGTTGTGTTACATTTGCAATGTAAAACATTATCTATTTCATCCTTATCTTCTCTCTGTATCTTTAGATAAGGCATAGGTAAGATTTACATCAGGAAGAGTTTTATTATTTTTTGTTAGTTGTTCATTAGCAGTTATTTCATTAGTTAGTTTTGCTGCTGCTAATCAGCGAAATGCACAATGCTATCAAGTGGCCAATGTCAGCCGTTTTCACTACATATAATTATCAATATCTTTTCAATTTCAATTTATCACAATTACCATATTATGCATATAGATTACTGTATTTGTTTGAAGTCTTTATGGATGTCAAAATGTAACCAGAATTTAATCTCAGTAAAAGGGCAAATTGAAGACCTCCATTTGTGGTGATTGAATCTTACATTAACCCAAGAGAACAGAAGGTCTGACATCACTACCAGGTAGTTAATGATTATGTTTCCTATTGTCTCCTAATATTATCTTGAAAATGGCCATGTCAGGAGACCGAAAAATCCCTCAGAGCACCTTATGGGGGTTTTTTCTAATTTTCAAGTGTCCAATTGTGTTATACGATCAGAGAGAGACAGAAATAAGAATTAGTTAAATGATCTATTAGATGTTAAATAAAAGAGGGCCAAAATCTGCATGATTTTAGTCACTTCTCAGTCAGGCAAATCTCCAAATACTTCTAGGGTGAGCTCTTGCCAGAGAAATTATTTCAGGGCAAAGCAGGAACAAGCAGACTGAAATATCCCATAACTAGTAGAAAGACATTTATTTCGGGAATGTATCACATGGACTTTGGTGGGAAGAGCACAGGGAATGCTGCTCAGGCTTCCCTCGGGTTCCTGCCCTGACAGGGGTCACAGCAGATGCTCAGGGAGGGATGCCAGCAAGGGGCAAGTGGGCGAGAATCTTTCTGCTCCCTTAGTGACCAGCAAACTGAGGCCTCCAGAAAAAAAGGCATCTGAACTCAACCTCTCTGTGAATGTTTTTCAGTCTTACCAGTGCAGAAAGAAGATTTTATGGCCTGGGAATTTTGTGCTTGGCAATCAATCCATCTTCGAAAACCAGGGCAGTTTTTTAGCTCATAGCTCCAATACGTATTTGTTTTTGGGATAGTCTTTAGGTGGGCTTAGATGCTGGGTGCCCTGGCTGCAGCAAGGCTCTGCTGGGATGTGGGAGTGCAGCAGGAGACTGCCTTGTGCTGGGAGGATGCTCAGGGTGTGGAGTAAAGACAGTAGAGAGGCTGGAGGGGCACAGGGCCTGGAGCACCCATAATGTGATGCAGAGGAGCCAGGCAGCCACAGGCATGGGTGAAGCAAGGAGAAGGCAAAGACTTCCAGGGAAGAGAAGAAACCAGTACATCACCATGGCACATCTTTGGCTTGGCCACTTCTACAGAATTTAAGCTGTTATTTAATTGAGGTGCTTTAAAAAATGGATGCAGTTTGATAAAGTGATGATTAGTCTTTATTATACTCCTCTGTGATCATCACAGCAAAGAGCTGCACTTGTATGTCTGCTTATCATCTCCTCTGAAAATCTTACTGGCAAAGAAAGACTTGATTGAGGATTAGATTTTTTGTCATCAAATCCCATTTTTGTTCACATGCAGAAAAAAAGGAAAGTCTTGCTTTTGAGGGAAAAAGGAAAGCACAATTGCTGGGCAGTTATCTCTGACATTCCTGTAATGTAGTATATGTCCTTATGTGACATTTATGTGAGAGAAAAAGAAAGGCATCCATTGAAAAAGGTTACAGGAGTTCTTCAGGCATGAAGTCATCTCCAGGCAGCACAGTCACTGCAGTTTATAAACAGGTTCTGCTCTCACTCACTGTGTTCACAGACTTAGGGCACCATTTAACCCATTTGCTTGCTGGCACTTCTTTAATACCCAGCTTTGATTTTCCTTTCTAACAGTAGCATTAAACCAGGAAATCAAGCTAACTGCTGGGTTTAGTCTACTCTTGCCATCCTGTCTTCCACAGAGGAGAAGGCCACTGCACTGAGTAGGTGGGTATTGGCAGGGGGAGCTTTGTCTCCAGTTTGCTGGCACTCAGGAGAGGTCTTCTCTCATCCTTGGGCATGACTTTCTGCAAACTGTGAAGTCGGACAGATGTACACGGGATGCAGAAACAGGAAGAAATGGCAGGGTAAGGATCACCACTTACATTCTGTTCCAGTTTTACCTCTGTGAGGAAGAAAACCCAAAGCCTTCCCTCAAACATCTATTACGCCATATATTTCAGTAGCAGTCACTTTGCTTTCTGTTTATCTCTGGTTTCTAAGTACTGGGATTGACTCAGGACATGTCTTGAGGTTCCTTGTATTTCTGTAGGCATGGTGCCTACAATATTATTTCCATTCAGCTCAGAGCACATCACCCTGCAAAAAGCTGTGCAGGCATCCTCAAGTCCCTAGGTCTGGCAGGTCTTGTACAGCTATGGTTGCTGAAGATGCAAGTCCATGCACAGAAGCATAACTAAAAAGCTGTGGAAAAACTGCAACATATTGATAGAAAATCACGGCAGAGACATGGAGGCCTCTCTGTTTCCCTACCATTGCAGTGCTGTCTAACTTGTGAGGTGGCCTTGGACATCACATGGTTCCAGCTGCTTTTTAGAGAACACAGAGCTCTTGAGCAAGGGTGGCCATGTAGCAGTGCTGGAGCTGCTCCTGCAGTTTCTAGGCATAGGCATGAACTGGCCAAGAGCACAAAAGGTAGGAGTGGAGCTGCCTCCACTTTGGACTCCTAGGCATAGTCTGCACTGCAATACTTGCAGATGAAATTGTCTCTGTCACAGAATATAAAAGATGCATGATAATATTAGCATATTCCAGCTTATTTAACTGATTATGAATCTAAAAGAAATGGTAACCACGTCAACAGAGGCTTTTGCATGGCACATAGGCAATGCAGAGACAACTTGCTTCCCAGGACGGGTAACAATGAATGCATGAAATGTTGTGGGCTCATGAAGTTGTCTAAGTTCAAGTGGTCTTTAGTGTCTTTCACAATATTAGTTTGCAGTGTGTGATGAGGCATTACTTGACCACAGTGACCATGGGTCTGCCTGCATGTGTGGGAGCACTGACAGCCACAACAGCTTCCCAGTCACAGACAGTGTCTTCTGCACAATTTTATTTTAGTTACAATCTGGAAAAGAAAAGCTTTATAGCCCTCACATTTGAAAGGCCAATAATATACTGTGCATTGTGTAAAGCTGTGTTCAGTTGCAGTAGTACTACATAGCATTTGCTATTGCAGACAGCAGCAGAGGTATTTGTTGATGCATTTCTATCTGAACCCAGCTGTCCTCACATTTTTATTGAAAAATCAGATTTATTCCATCTTACAGGGTGCTGGCTTTCCATGATCTTACAAATGCACTCCTATTTCTCTTTTTGCCTTTCATTCCTCAATTGAGCGCATTACCTTCCACTTGCTGAAACTAAAGATGTGTAACACTTCTCCTTCACATACCCTGGACAGCCTATTCCTGTCTTCTTTAATTCCAATAATTCTTTTCTTTCTTTTTTTTTTTTTAATTTTCTTTTTAAGAAGGAAACACCCAGGTTCTGGGGAAAGCCCTCGTGAAACTCGGGATTATGAGTAAGGGTGGCAGGACTGTGTCTAATGACTCACAGGTGCAAAGCTGTACAGCCATGGAAAACTGCTTAAAAGCCGCTTGTGTGCCTGTGTGAGAAAGTCTGGAGCTAAACACTCCTCTGACTGGACACTGAAGAGCGCGGGGGAGCTCTGCGAGTCCGTCCAGAGGTGGAACAAAAGCACCCGAGGATGCGCAGGGACCTGCTCCCTCTCCTGGCAGCAAGGGCAAAGAGCCGGCGGAGAGAGCGCCTT
>NW_008674768.1:0-473 GCF_000695815.1 Acanthisitta chloris
GACAGGGATCAGTGCAATCTGTGTTAGTATGAGCAAAGGGGAACTAAACATACACTGGAGCCATGGAACTAGTTTTATCCTCCTTGTGCTCTGAGTTACGTATTGATACTGCAAAACACATTAGCAAATGCAGATACAGTCGTTGCATCATTTATTTATTTTTTTTTAGTAGTTGTCTCTTTTTTTTTTACTGTTTGGCTTCTGCTTCCAATGTCTGTCCATGCAATAAAGGCTGACATTGAAAGTCTTCCTTATACAGAGTGTGGGGTAGGGCATGACAAGCCATGAGAATGCTGGTATCTTCTCTGGGAAGAGGATCATGATGCTGATGGTGGGAGCTTCTTACCATTGCAAGTACCAATTTTTGTAAATGTTTATCCTTAATAACTATTTTTGTTTTCTTCTTTTACTAAGAGCTGCAGTGTATATCTGTGTGTTACGAATGATATGGATCCAGAACAAAGTCTAGAGAT
>NW_008674769.1:0-895 GCF_000695815.1 Acanthisitta chloris
GGTGTCTGGCTCTCTGAGGCAACTGCTCTGCCTGTTACTGATAAGGATGCATGCATGCTGTGTTCCAGGTCCTGCTGTGCCCCTGTCTGCTTGCTGGGCCCCTGGATCACAAGCGTAGCCGTGTCCAGGCCCTCACTCCTGCTGTCCGTGTCCATGTCTGGCAGAGCAGGTGTCCACGCAGTGGACTGCTGTTGTTCCTGCTCTCGTTTGCCACGAATGGCAGTTAAGACCCTGGGCAGAGCCCTCAGTCTCCTCCTGAGCACGGACAACCGTCTCTTTGGAGCGGGGTCATCACTGGCTGTAGCAGAAGGAGAGCTTTCAGCAGGCTCTGCAGCTGCTCCTGCTGCTGTTGCTGCAGGTGTAGGCTTGCTGAGGGTGCTGTCCTGGTCTGTGTCTTGCAGAGTAGGTGTGCACGTGTTGGAGTGCTGCTTTTCCTGCTCTCCTGTGCCATGTGTGGCAGTTATGTCCCTGGGCGGAGCCCTCAGTGTAATCCTGAAGTGGGACACGTATCTCTTTTTATCTGGCACGTCACTGACTGTAGGGGAAGCAGAGCTTTCAGCAGGCCCTGCAGCTGCTCCCGCTGCTCTTGCTCCTCCTGCTGTTTCTACAGGTGTAGGCTTGCTGAGGCCCTCACTTCTGCTGTCCTGGTCTATGCCTGGCAGAGCAGGTGTGCACGTGTTGGAGTGCTGCTTTTCCTGCTCTCCTGTGCCATGTGTGGCAGTTAAGTCCCTGGGTGGTGCGCTCAGTGTAATGCTGAAATGGGACGCATATCTCTTTTGATTCGGGACCTTACTGACTTTAGGGGAAACACAGCTTTCGGCAGGCTCTGCAGCTGCTCCTGCTGCTGTTGCTACAGTTTTAGGGTTTCCGAGGCCCTCCCTTCTGTCCTCCCTCT
>NW_008674769.1:1083-1513 GCF_000695815.1 Acanthisitta chloris
GCTGCTGCAATTACTTCATTCATGCTGACAACCTGCTCTTGCTGTGCTTCCAGCTGCTGTTCAGGACTCTGGCTCAAGCATGCTGCCTCGCTCACATCCCCTCTGCCAACATACTGGTCTGTGACCAGCAGAGCTGAGGTATTGGAGGTGGTGCTGTAGAGGGCATGTGCCTGATTTCCTGCCCCTGCTGCTGTGAATGTTGCCCTGGTTGACTCATCCATGCCTTGATTCAGGTCCTGCTGCTCTTCTCTCTGTTCTGCCTGACTGTGTATCAAAACTGCAGCCTTGCCCAGGACCTCAGTACTGAGATCCTGGTGTGTATTTGGCAGACCTGGTTTGCAGGCACTGGAGTGCTGCTTTTCCTGCTCTCCTGTGCCCTGTGTGGAAGTTAAGTCCCTGGGCAGAGCCCTCAGTGTAATCCTGAAGTGGG
>NW_008674770.1:0-752 GCF_000695815.1 Acanthisitta chloris
CTCCCATTGGACGAGGGAGCTGGACCAATCCGAGTGGGAGTTACCTGGGCGGGAGATCCCGACCAATCGGAGCGGGAGGTGACGTTTAGGGCAGGTGAGGGACACGCCCCCCTGGGGCGCCATCTTGGACGCCATCTTGGACACCTCTGACCCCTCCCCTTTTCACACCTGGCCACGCCCCTTTTTCACACCTGGCGACGCCATCTTGGACACCTGGCGACGCCATCTTGGACACCTCTGACCCCTCCCCTTTTCACACCTGGCCACCCCCCTTTGGACCCCTCTGACCCCTCCTCCCTTTTCACACCTGGCCACGCCCCTTTTTCACACCTGGCGGCACCATCTTGGACACCTGGCGACGCCATTTTTTACACCTGAATCCGCCATCTTGGACACCTGGCGACGCCATCTTGGACACCTCTGACCCCTCCCCTTTTTCACACCTGTGTCGGCGCCATCTTTGACACCTGGCGACGCCATCTTGGGCACCTCTGACCCCTCCTCCCTTTTCACACCTGGCCACGCCCCTTTTTCACACCTGGCGGCACCATCTTGGACACCTGGCGACGCCATTTTTTACACCTGAATCCGCCATCTTGGACACCTGGCGACGCCATCTTGGACACCTCTGACCCCTCCCCTTTTTCACACCTGTCTCCCAGGTGAGGACGAGACGAGTGTGCAGGAGCCAATCAAAGCGCAGGAACTGCTGTGGTAAGACACGCCCAGTCTGGGACTGGGAGGGACTGGGA
>NW_008674771.1:0-358 GCF_000695815.1 Acanthisitta chloris
GGGCTGGGCCCCTCCAGTGGGGCCAGGGACCCCCAAACTAGGGCTGGGACTTCCTAAATGGGCCCAGGGACCCCCAAATTGGGGATGGGATGCCTCAGATGGGTTCAAGGACCCCCAAACTGGGGCTGGGACCCCTCAAATGGGTCCAAGGACCCCCCAAATGCCCCAGGAGGGCCCAAAGACCCCAAACTGGGGGGTACAAAACAGGTGACAAAGCCCTGGGGGCTGATGACATCCCCCCCAAGACTTGGGGTGACCCCCAGACCCCCCAAGCCCCCCCAGACCTGTCTGTAGTCCTTGAAGTACTTGTAGGTTCGTCGGATCTGTCGGAGCCCAACAGGATCTGCAGAGCCCCCCG
>NW_008674772.1:0-6424 GCF_000695815.1 Acanthisitta chloris
CCCGTTAGTGTCTCAAGGAGCCACCGCGGTCGGGCAAGTGTAGGCCTGAGGGGAGAGCAGGACGCGTTCTGCCCTTGGCAGACATGCCACAAAGTGCCGTCGGGTTTCTTGTCCGTGGCACGCGGGGGCACTCGCCATCCTAATGGCCCCTGCCGGCTGTGGTGGCATCAGCCTGTCCCCCAAGGAGTGGGCCGGAGTGGGTCCCAGTCAGCTCGTAGGACCTGACGTCCTGTCGCAATTCTCACGCTCTTTCAAGGTCTCTCTCCGGGTGGGAACCGCTGAGGACCAGCCTGCCTTTTGGAGGGGAGATGGAGGCCACCTTCAGATCTCACCCTCTTTCAGGGGCTTCCCCCCAAGCCTTGGTAGGGGACTCGGGGCTGTGGTGGAGCCCTGGGGTCCCTCACCTTTCCCCCCTTCACATGTGGCAGTTCTTGTTTTGCAGGTGCAGCCGGGTGTGTAGCAACATTGCTCCACGATGCAGCCATGAACCCTGCTGAAGGTAACAACGGTCCTGGCATGCCGGGGAGGGGAGGATCAGGGTCTGCCCGAGCCTCTTGAGCCCCCTCTGTGGCACAGAGCGTGCTCTCGTTGCTTGCTCAACTGCAAGGATGCTTTGGGGGCCTGTGGCTCCAGTTAGGGATTCTGGTGGCTGCCTGTTATGGGCAGGGTAGGTAGATATCCTTAGCTTGGAAGCACAGCAAATCCCAACTTAAGAGGAGCTGGAGGGGCATGGGCCTTTCATCCAGGAGTTTGGCTGGGTACAGTTTCCGGTTACCTGGAACAAGAGAGAAGGCAAGAGAGATGTGATCTGTACTGCTGAAGTCATTCCAAGTGTGTGGAAGTGAGGCATTGCTGTGGTGAGATCTCGGGAAGATGTGGTACAGTTGTGGGCCTGTGTTCAAGAAGAAAGTGAAAAGAATGGGGTGCAAAAACATGCTAGAGAAGTCAGGAGAAGGGAGATTTTGTGCTGTGAAATGTCTGGAACATGCTGATTTTGTTGAGCCCCATATGTATGAAAAAAGCAGAGGGAGTTTGTGAAAAAAAAAAGTCTGTGAACATGGTGGGAAAAGGAGGAATAATGAGAAAAGGCCAGTATGACGGTACTTTTTCCTCTTCAAACTGGAGGGCTGGTGACCGTGCAGGCCTGGCAAACTGATCTGGGCCCAGCAAGGCTTCTGCCTGCTACATGTCTGTGACCCTGAGGAGCAGGCAGCAGCCTGGCCAGACTGTTGTCATTCCTTCCCTGGAGCTTGCCTTGTCATGACTAGTAGTTTATAGTCACATCGTTTTTAGCTCCTTGTGGTCATGTTGAGATAGGGCAAGGCAGGACAATGGCAGACTGTGCTCTGGGCTCCCCTGCCCCACTCTTGGGTGTGTTATGGGGGGATTGGGATCTGAATTTTGCCCCGGAGTGGCTGTGATTCGGCAGTGGCTGTTAACAGTTTCTGGCTGGTGAGCTCTGCAATCTGTGGTTATTCTGGGCTGCCAGGGGGGTGGTTGGGGAGGGACAGTCTTACCCAGATCAAGATCTGTCTGGAAAATAAAAGAATAGATGCAGAGGGGTTTCTTCTGACTGTGTGGTAGCTCTGCAGCAGTGAATGGGGAGACATCAGTTGCTTGGGAATGAGGGTGGATCTGGAGTATAAGTGACAGGATATCGGGATGTTCCCTGGGGCTGTGGCAGCAGTGGGGTTTGAAGGTGGTAATGTCTGCAACAGTGATGCCACCTCAGATCTAAATCGCCTGGAGTCGTGTCGGGACGCACAGGGCACTGCTGGTTCAAGTTGTCTGTCACTAGCTCTTGGGCCAGTGTGACCAAACTCCAAGCATTTGGAGGAAGCCTGGCTTTGTGTTTACTCTTCTCTTTCCTCTTCCCCTCTACGCCTGGGTCCTGGATGCTGCTGCTGGCTGCCACTGTCTGTTCCAAGTGGTCAAGCAGAGGATGCAGATGTATAACTCGCCTTACCAGCGTGTGATGGACTGTGTGCGGGCTGTGTGGCACAACGAAGGGGCTGGAGCTTTCTACCGTAGCTACACCACCCAGCTCACCATGAACATCCCCTTCCAAGCCATTCACTTCATGACCTACGAGTTCTTGCAAGAGCAGCTCAACCCCCACAGACAGTACAACCCAGGCTCCCATGTGGTCTCTGGAGCCTGCGCGGGGGCTGTGGCTGCCGCTGCCACCACACCTTTGGACGTTTGCAAAACGTTGCTCAACACCCAGGAGTCCCTGGCCTTGAGTTCCAACATCAGTGGACACATCACAGGCATGGCTAATGCCTTCAGGACGGTGTACCAAGTGGGCGGTGTGACTGCCTACTTCAGAGGGGTCCAGGCAAGAGTCATTTATCAGATGCCCTCAACGGCTATTGCGTGGTCCGTGTACGAGTTCTTCAAATACATCCTCACCAAGCGCCAGGAGGAGCGTCGGGCTGCAAAGTGAACCAGAGCCAAATGCCATTCCAGACCTGTCTCACATCCACTCCTGGTCTGTCTTCTGACCTCTCTCTTTTGGTTTGGTTTGTGTAGAAGAGAGGGGGCACTAAAGCCCTTCAGGGTTCAGTGATGCCATTTTTTGCCTGTGGCTGTTGCAGCTCTGCTTAGGCTGCACACCTTGCTCTCTCCTAGGATCCTCCGAGATGTCCTGCTGGGAGCTGCAGTCTGGGTCATGTCCCCCTGGCACTTTGCTGGAGCTGTGCTCCTGTCCTTCCCTAACCACAACGTCTCGCAAAACTCACCTCTCCTCAGAGGGGGAGATGAATGTCCTGCCCTGCTTCTGGCAGGGCCAAGCTGAGCTCACAGTCGCCAAGGAGAGGGTGATGGCAGGATGCTGGGGGCTTTGTCTGGCTCTTAGCTGAAGCAAATTGTAAGCCTTGGCCGTTGTCTTGTAGCACGCACATGTAATGCTGATTGCCCAGGTGGTGGTGGTGGGCAAGGGGGAGGATAGCACTTGAGAAGGGGAGCCTGTAGGTTTGTTTTTGTTCCTGCTCTTGACACCTCAAATAAAAACAATTCTGCTCTATTCTCATGTCCCATTCTTACTCCCATGTGGCCCAGCTCCCTGCACTGTGCCCAGTGCTGAGCTCTTTTGATGAGTGCCAGAGCAGGGAGAGAAGTGGGTTCTGAGGGTGGTGGGACCTGCCTGGCCCAATCATCCTGGCAGCATGCAGGGATGAGAGTGGTCCCTGTTCCCTTTGGCTCATGGTCCATTGCCTGCTGCTGATGTGGGTTGGGACCCCACTGGGAAAGTTGAGGTTTATGTTCCTTGGCCAGGTAGTCCCACACTCAGTGTGACAGGAGGTCCTTGGGATGCTTTCAAACTGCTCCCAGTGAAGGTATTGGCGGGAGGGTCCTGGGTTGTGTGTGTCAGGAATTTTGGTGCTGAGTGAGGCTGGAGGCCTTTGTGCACCTCATGTAGGAGATTTGGGGCTCAGCAGGACCTTTGCCCCTGATTTTGAGTAGTTTGATGCTTGATAAACGTCTTAAGATTCTATCAGCACACTCGCTCGAAGCGCCAATGTTTTTTCCAATCTAATGTTAATGAGTAGAATAATATTTTTTTACATGTTGTTAGTTGTCTTGATACCAACTTCTTTTAGAGTCCCAACCAGCTCTGGAGCTGTGATCCAGCCTTGCTGGGTTGTGTGCTGAGCACCAAAGTATCACCTCGTGCTGACCTGCCCAGAGCAAAGCTCTGGGTTCCTTGAACATCATAAGTGATGCCTGACTCTCACAGGATGCTTCCTTAGTGCGTTCAGGAGTGGCATGTGTCCCATGGTGCTATGCCCAAAATAACTCCCTGGAGGAAATGCAATCACAGCCGTGGTATGTGTTGCCAGTGGGTATCTGGGTGAGCTCAGGGCTGCTCCAGAGGATCTGCTGGCCTGGCCTGTACAGAGGACTGCTGGAGTGGGCTGTGGTGAGGGAAAGGGGATTTTCTGCAGCTGGGTGAGCAAGGAGGATGCACAGCCCTTGGGGGCATTGGGCTCCAGCACTGCTGGGGGACTGGAGGGCAGGGACCCCTGCACTGCAGGGCTGGGTGCTTTTCACCCTGCCCAAGTCCCAGTCCAGCCCTGGATCCATCTTTCCCTTATGCATCTTTCTTGCCTGGGCGGTTCCTTGGAAGGTTCCTGAAGGCAGTGAGGGTAGCTGAGTGATTGCCTGTGGGATTTCTGATGGGTACCTGGCAGATTTGGGTGTCCCTGGGGACAGCAGCCACAGCCATTGCTCTGCAGCCTGGGTCCGCCTGGGTTATGTGCTGTGCCCATCCTCTACTCCCTGCTGTGGTCTGCTGGTTTCTGTTTTTTCTGCACAAGCAGGAGGATGAGAAAGTTCTTAAAGATACAAAAGCCTATGGAGGTCAGAAACTTCCAGATTTCCCACCATTTCAGGAGCTGTTATGAAACAGTCTGAGTATTGCAAGATTTGGCAGCGCTTTGGCTCCTCCACCCAAGCGGGAGAAGCAGAAATGGCTGGGATAGACCAGGGGAGGATTAGCTTGGAGGGCAGGTCATTAGACAGTAGTTTACAGAAGACAGATATGACTAGACTCTGCCAGGATGAGTCTCTGCCCAGGAGCCGAAAACTGTTGGCAGTAGAGCTGCAGCTTTGCCTTTAGCCCTGGGGCAATGACAAACCCCATGGAGGGAAAGGCATAAACGTGCACTGGGGCTGGGGGAAGATTCACGCTATTAAATCCATCAGCTGCTGGAAGAGGGTCTATAAATGTCAGCGGCTGAAGAGATGATTGACAGTGACTCCAGGATGTTTCCAGGAATAACTGTCCACAGAAGTGCTGGGGGAGGGAGTGAGACCCCCAGGAACGGGGACATGGTAAGTCAGCACAGCACAGAGATGCTGCTCTGTGAGCAATTGGCCTCAAGTGTTCCCCTGGCAAGGGCACAGCCCTTCTGGTCTCCTGGTGCATTGCCAGCTTACCCAGCAGCAGCTGGGTGTTGCCCAGTGCAGGCAGCTGCAGCCCTGCAGGGAATGGTGCTGCCTGTGATGAGTCTGGCACTGCAGGGACAGCAGATCTGCCCAGGGGGTTCCCAGATATCCCTTGGGCCAGGCTGCAACAGACTGGAAAAATCCCCTGCCCTGCTGCCATCTCCATCCTCTGAGCTGAACCTCTGCCACAGACCAAGAGCTGGCTGTGGCAGCGTACAGCTGCTCCCCAGCTCTGCCAGTTTGGGGGTGTTCCTCTGAGACACAGCCTGGTTCCTCTGGCACCTTTGGCATGATAAGATGCCCAGAGGGAATGGAGTTATTGGCTGGGGGGGGGGGGGGGGGGGCCAAGGTCTGATAATGTCTCAGTGTAGGCATGCTGCTCTGGGTCTGTCCCATGGCCTCCTAGGTATTTGGCTGTGCTTCGAGTGAGATCCCTCCTACAGCCTCTTCTGAGTAAAGAGACTATTTTTGGCTTTCCAGCAAGGAAGCTATGCTAAGTCCGACATAGTTTTGGAGACAATCCCTTTTTCTTTCACTTCCCTGCAGGATCCCCAGCCACATCCAGCACAGGCAGGGATTTGCTGCCTTGCCTTCCTGTGTCCAGCTGCCCCTCGAGCCCTGTCCTGCCACTGGTGCCGATGTGTCCTGGGTCAGGTGAACTCCACATTCCCCATGCTGGCAGAGCCAGGCAGCACCACTGGCCTGGCCCCACTCCAGGTGGTCGATCCAGGGCTGCCACAGCTGTGCTGTAGCACAAGCCCAAACTATTTCAGGCAGTCTGAGGTTGTGGTGCCAGGAGTAGCTCAAAAGCCCCTGGCTACCTTCCTGGGGTTACTGGAGATGCCTGCACTCCTGCACGGTAAGGGCAGAGCTGGGGGGAGGGAAGCTGAGGGTGAGGATTCATCTTCCCCAGAGAAAGAAAAGGAGATCCCTCCAGTGTGTCTGCCCCATACTTTCATCTCAGGGCCGGTGGGCTCCTGAGTTGCTCCTGCCTTGAAGACCCCACACAGGGTGCTGATGTCCCAGCCCTCGGAGGCTTTTGCCAGCCCATCTTGGGCCTGGCGAGGGTGGGAAGGGCACTGACCTGGCAAAACACATCCCTGTGCTGTCTCTGCTTGCACCCTGGGCTACACTGAACTTTCCTGCCCCTGAGGGCCTCTGCAGTGGGTGTCTGACAGCCCTGGTGGGGGAATGTGGCTGGAGCCCATGGGAAGAGGAGAGGAGAGCTCACAACCTCCCTCCAGCCCCAAACCACCCTGGCTCTGGGATTCCTCAGGGCTGTCAGACCCCAATAAAGTTGTACAAGTTCTCATGAACTCATGGCCTTACAGTGATGGTAAATGAGGGTGCCAGGGCTGCTTGGACACAGAGCAGACATTGCCTCTTGTGCGCCTGGGAAACCCTCTTCTGACCCAAACTGCTGCCTAGGTTAAACTGCAGAGAGACAACTCCTGTCTGGGCTGGTCCCAGGCTG
>NW_008674772.1:6472-10769 GCF_000695815.1 Acanthisitta chloris
AAAACCTGTCTTCTTGGCTGTAAAGAACCACCAGAGGAAGCAATCCCCCAGGCTGGGCTGGGACTTCTCTTAGCATGTCTGCTTTAATGGGCAGACATTGCAGGGTTACATGTCAAAATCCCCCAACAAGAGGCTGCAAAGTGGTCCTGGGAAGAAGGTGCCTGGCTGGAGCTGGGGTGCAGGCAGTTGATATGTTGCAATAGGGAGGTGGCAGAGGAGAGAGAAGAGATGCCCCTGGGCTGGATGGGGTTGGCATAGGAGTGGCAGCAGGGCTCACTCTCCCAAGTGCACATGGGTGAGGGCAGTGGGGACAGTTCAAGCCTGCTGTGACACTTGAGCCTGCTCTGGAATCATTCTCAAAAGCAGCTGAAAGAAGGGCCATTCCAGGAGATTGGTGAGGGCTCTGTCCCTAACCTTGCTGGTTCAGTGAGCGTATTGCACTGGTGGCCAGTGCTAGCCCCAGAGAAACCCTGCAAAGCCTCCCAAGACACTATGGCATGGGAACTGACATAAGAGCCTCCCGGCAGGGCACCAAACATGCCTGGCATAGCTAGGTGGGTGCCAAGAGAAATGCAAATCCAAGCAGCCTTCTCTGTCCCTGGCACCTTTGGGTGTCCGTTAGACTTGAGCAGTATGTCACCTGGAGCATTGCCAAGAGCTATAAAAAAGGTAGGGAATAGGGCCAATATTGGGCTGTGCCTCTGCATGGGACACAGCTCCCTCTGGTGAGGGTGCAGCTGTGACAGGCATCAGGCACTGGACACCAAAGCCATCAAACGTGTCCTTGGGCAAGAACTTGCAGGGGGTGAACATGTTAGCTGGAAGCTAAGGCAGTGCCAGGGAGCTGCCAGGAGTTTTAGGAGCTGCTCCCAGAATTGGGTGAATTGCACCACTTTGGGACAGGGAAAATAATCAGAGTTGAAAATCTGCTGGATCTCCCACAGAGACACACAGGATGCTTGTGCTCAGCTAAAAGAACACAGAGCACGAAGCATTGCTTTCTAGAAAGGGACCTGCGTGGCGGGTAGAGGCTGGGACACTAGCCTTGTCCCCAGCTCTCCCACCGCAGTGGAGGCAGGGGTGGGTGCTTGCCTTTGCTGCTCGCACAAGCTCCAGCGATGCTGCCCGGTGCGTGGGTCGGGTGACCCCAGGTTCCGCAGGGAGACACCAGCCTGCTCAGAGCCCACGCCACCAGCCCAGGCTTTCCGATGTCCAGCCTGTCCCACTGCCGTCCCCAGCGGGGAGACGAGACCCTGCCCGGATGCCCTGCAGCCCTCCAAGCCTTGCAGGGGCACTCGGGCACGCCCGAACCGAGCCGACACCAGCTGCAGAGCCCCCGGGTGTTGCTCCCTGTCCCCGAGCGCTGTCCGATAGATGGCGGTGGCGTATCTCACTTGGGAACGGGCCCCGGGAGCGGTGTCCCTGCTGGCAGCGCAAGAGACCTGAGGGTCCTAGGCAGCACGCCGGGACCTCGCTGGCCTGCCTGCAGCAGCCCCGGAGGCGGAGAAGGGTCGTCCCTTGCGTTTTATTGCCTAGGCAGGGAATGGTGGCACGATGTAGCAGGGAAGTGCTCCGGCAGTCCACCTCCCCGGACAGATCGCCTGGATCCCTCGTAGCAGTAATGTGCCTGGTCTCACCATTGCAGGGAGAAGGAACAGCTAAAACACGCGAGTTTTGTCACTCTGCTTAGTCAGGTGTAGTTACCTTGTGATGCAGTGACTCATCCAAGGAAGGGAGGAAGGTCCCTGGCCCTGCTCTTGGCAGGCAAGTAGTGGGAGAAAGCCTCGCTGGAGGCTCCATACCACAAGTACCGCTATTTTAATTTAATTACCTGATCCATATCTGGCCACAGCTTTCTTGGAACTGGAGAGTGCTTGTGCAACAACCCCATATTGCGATTGCCAGGAGCATCTTCCAGCATTTCTGAGACCTTACTGCGGCTGCAGTGGGAAGCTCTGCAGAGCAGGACCTGCCTCTCCTAACTGGATTCAAGCTGGACACCACCCCAGCACACAGCTGGGTACCTGGGCTCCTGACCCAAAGGCAGCAGGAAGTGGTTGTGCCCAGGCTGAAGCAGAAGGGACCAAAACTCTTGTGAGGTCTGCCCAGGTCTGTGGGCAGCCTGTCTAGCCTCACCAGGAGCAGGCATCTACCTCTGCACCCAGGTGAGCCCTTTGCTGATGGCAGCAAGTGGGTGATGAAGAGAGAAGGATTAATGATACAAGGGGAGGGGTGACCTCAGCAGGACAGAGGAAGGAATGGAAAAAGGTTTGGGGAAGGAGAGGAAACGAGATCACATCTGCAGTGCTGCAGAGGGAACAGCTCTGCTCCTATGTGACCCTGAGCATGATGGAAAGGCCACAGAAAACCAGCTAGAACTGGGGTTTGGATGGAACCTTCCAAGGAATTGCCGGGCTCCTCCTCAGCCAGTAAACATGAATGAAAAACACAACTGGAGCCCATACAGAGAGTGGGTCTGAGCCCTGGGAGTTAAAGCCTGGCTGCCCCAACAGTGTCTTCTTTCCTTTAAATCAGTGTGTTGTCCTAGAGAATCTCATTCCTGTTTGAAATCAAATCAGCACTTTCCCACCTTGACTCCCAAACAGCAGTACATCACCCGAACAACCAGGAAGAAACATATGCACTCTGCCCCTTGGTCATGGCCCTCCCCATCCCTCCCTCCCTGAATATCCCTCCGGCCATGCCACCACCACAGTGGGACTGTGCCAAAGGGATTTCCGCCAGAGATTTCCCTGTGCCTTTCACCCCACTGCCAGCACCCCACTTTGCCCCGGGGTGCGGGGGACAGGTGGGCACTGCCTCCAGCACAGCCATGCAGCAACTTCCCCCCATTGTGTCTCCCCCCCGGGCAGCCCCATCCAATCTGCGATCTCTCACCATCTCCCTCCCACCAGCCTCCGTCGGCTGTTCCTCCTCTTTGGAGCATTTCACTTCCACCGCCCTGCTCCGGGTCCTCCAGTACCTCTGGCTCTTTGTACTGCTTCGTCTTCCCCATCGGCTCGGGGGCTTTGGGCAAGGCTCTGCAGAGGGGCCCCTCCTACTAACCCCTTGCCCTTCCCCCCCATCTGAGTTGGTGGGACAGCTGGGATGTGTCCCAGGAATGGAGCTCGCTGTGGTGAACATCTAGAAACTTCTACCGCCGTGCCACATCAGCCTGCAGCCAGGCCTCCCGGCATTCCCGGCTGGGCGCCTTTCCAGCTCCGAGCAGGGAGAGCAGGAACAGAGTGCTCACAGGGCTATCACCAGGTGCAAGTGGGGTGAGGACAATACTGACCTCACGACTGTGGCAGTGTTGGGTACTGTTGGTGCTGGTTAATGCTGGTACTGCCTGGCATCATCTCTTGGGCTGTGGGGTCCCTGTGTGCCCTTTACATAACTGTCTGTGCTCTTTCATTACTGACAGTGGCTATGGAGGTGGGCAGCATGTCCCACACCAGGGCTCTGGTCTCATCCGGAGCCTCTGGGTGCTGCTGAGATGCAGTGGATTTCTAACCAGCTGCCATGTACTTTGAGGGGATGTGCTAAGCTGGGAACTCCTCTCACACACCCTGATTGCAGAGGAGTTTCTATTGTAGTTACAGTTCCTCTGGCTTGCACACCAAGGCATGAACTCACACAGGTCCCCTGTTTTTGCAGACAAGAGTCTGGCAGAACATGGAGGAAAATGCAACTCTTTCCTATGGCAGAGACAAATCTCCCCAGCATGACTGCTACTGCAAAGAGAGCACATTACCTTTGTTCTTGGCTATCCTGTTTCTACCCACGAGACCACAGGGCCTTAACCACTCATCTCCGAAAGCCAAGAGCAGGGCCTGGGCTTCCTCTCCCGCAACACCTTACTGGTATCCAGCAAACAATCAGCTGGGCGTGCCGCATCCTCTCCCAGCGCCGGCCCAGAGAAGCCTGCCGCCCTCGGGCTAGCTCTCGGGACAGCGGGGTGCCGTGCCCAGCCGGGCTGGGATCCGGGGCCTGCTGATTGCCCTCTGTGTTCCTGCAGTGCTGCAGTGGGAAGAATTTCTCTGGTTCTTTTCAAACAGAGAACCCCACGGGTGCAAGTTCAGCTCGAATGGTGGGAATGCGCAGCGTTAACCCGGGTTTAGCAGCGTGAACGGTCGCTACCTGCTGCTTCTGCGAGGGGAGAGCCTGATCCTCTCTTCGTGGCACAGGGACCATCACAAAACACATATAGGGAAGTCAGGGGGAGGACAGGTGGGCAGCGCTGGGTGAGGGGGGTGGCATACCAAGTCCTGGTCTGCGTCCGTCCCGGCGGCTCCGA
>NW_008674773.1:0-11340 GCF_000695815.1 Acanthisitta chloris
GGGCTGCCCCGTCCGGACTGCTCTCTGCGCTCCCCGCGGAGTCAGCGGGCACCTCGTCTGAGTTCTCTTTTCTCCTTGCTTTTTTTAATTGTGTTTTTCTTTAATGGTACGAAGTTCTTAAAGTTGGCTTGAGCCGTGCCGCCTCTGCAGCTCGCGGGGGTGTCGGGGGCTTTGTTTCTAAGTGCCTGGACTCGCGGAGGAGGATGGTGCCCATGTTGTTTACGGTTCAGAGTGGTTAGGAGCTCTCGGGTCAGGTATTCCCGACCTCAGTCGGGAGAGTTTCGGGAGCTGTTGTTGGCTGTGTGTGTTAAACCTGCCCTGCTCTGGGAGGCATCTGTCTCTGTTTTAATACTTGTAAAGGGCACAGGGAGCACGACCTCCTATAAGAGTTTTAACATGACTTTTAAAACTACACCGTTTTTTGTGTAGTAGAGGTTGGATGAAAACATAGCAGCTTTGCTTCGTTTCCAGCATAAAATACATGAAGGTGGTGACATGAAATAGTTTCCTTTAAAAGTACACATGCCACTAAGTCCCTGGTTATACCAGAAGGGATGCCCCATGAAATCCATGTTCTGTTGCTCTGAGAGACTGGAACGTGTACAGAAAACCCCAACAGGCTTAGTACTCGTTTAGTCCGAGTTGAGGGTGCTTTAAAGTGTTCTCTCTGCCATCCTCTCTCCGGCGATACAGCCTGTCTTACCGAGCTCGATAGCCAGTAGCTTTGCACACGAGTAGTACTTTCAACAGCACTCTTCTATTAAATATTATTTCCACTTTAACTCTTCCAGGGTCTGACTGAATCCAACGAGGAAGGAATTGTACTGAAAGGTGAAACTGGGAATGCATGCTGGAAGGATATGGTTGTTTCAGGGAAGCTTGTTTTGCTGTAGGTGTGAGGCTCTTCTGCAATTAGGAGGAAATAACGAGGGATAATTTGAGCTCACAAAACACTAGAGGAGGCTGGGTGACTATTGCTGTAGCTAATGAGGGAGGAACAGACAATATGAGCCCAACTACAGATTAAATAGCCAATGTATTGTGCAACAGTGGTGTTGTCTGCCTATGAAAACTTAGCAAAAGAAGCAGTAAATATAGCAAGGTGTTAATTCAATCCATGTCAAAACTGAGCTAGGTAAGCACCCTGGTATAACAGTGAAATCTGAGAGATGCTGGTGCTGAGTTCAAATGAAGGAGAAAAGCAGAAGCATTCTTATCCCATCAGCATTTGCAGGAGATAAGTTCCAGAGTATGCCCTGGTGGCTCAGACTTGTCTCTGGCTGATAACTCATCAGTGATTCTGTTTAATACATAAATAAAGGCATAATACAGCCTTTTCACATTGTGTTTACCCTGAACAATGAAATATTTGTCAAGATTGAAAGTGGCTTATGGAATTAAAAGATAAATATTGCGGGTATTAGAACTTTAATTCAGTTTAAAAAAAAAAAACCAAATCAAACCAACAAAAACCCCTCAGTTTTACAGTCTTCAGAGGGATAAGATTTCCAAAACTGTAGAAGGGTGTTACAGAAGTGCTTTGCTCCATTGACTGCAGGACGCACAAACAGCCACTTGCCACTTTGAAAACATTTTATAGCAAATATGTTTGCATGAATATGAAGATGAAAGTGTGGAAAATAGTGTAAAAAGTAATCCTAACTATCTTTTTAAAAGTATTTCTACATATTTCCTCATGGTCTTTTAGTTAATAATAAAAAAATCTCATTTCTCTTTTGACAAAGAAAAGATTTGGGTTGGGTAAAGAAGGTAGGTTGGAAGAAATTCAGGAGGGAGCAGGACATATGAGTGCTCTTTTATTTATGCAGAATTGAGGTGTTCATGGATTTGAGTATCTTTATCTACATTGTTTGAATGAGAAGTAGTGGGCTGGCCCCAAACTATCTGCAAAATGTTCTGTTTCTTTCTTAATGTTTCTTAAAATGTCTCTTTCTTTTCCCCACCCTCCAAGTAAAATCGTCCATAGAAGCTTTTAACTCTTAGGTCCAGGTCCATCTCTTCTGTGCTTTAAAAGGATAAGGGATTAAATAACACAGTTTGTTACCCCAAGTGAGGAATAATAGAGGCAACGTGAGCCCAGCCAGGAATCCACCTCTTGAGTAGCTGCCAGTGAAAAGCTGGGAAACTGCTGTAGCAGCATAACTACTCGTGCTCTTGGGAGACTGCTCTGAAATGAGAGTATTTTCCATGTTGTAATGACAGATAGGAGCTTAACTGCTGCTGTAACAATATGTCAGGACAATGCCATTAAAAGTTTGCATGGGGGTGTACTATGAAGTAATTTGTGTGTAGCTGTGCTGATAAAGGTAATAACGGGGTTAATGCTGGCAAGCTGTGTGAAGTTGTCTCACCTTTCATCTGTGAAGGCTTGTGGGAGTGTGACTGGCACTGTGAAGCAGTGAAAGGGAGCTGGAAGCACTTTCTAAAATTGCTTATTTTTCTGCAGTATAATTGGTCTCTCTCCCTTATTTTACATTATTACCCTAAAATGAGCATGTATTGAGAAATCATCTGCTGGATAAATGTTTGGGGCCTTTTTTTTTGTTTTGTTCAAGTTTTTTTCTTTTTTTTTTTTCCCCCTTTTTTACATAGTGAGAGTTAAAACAGATTGAGCTATTCCTGAATGCCCAGAGAAGATTTTGGATCAAACCCACTTGATCTAGATAAGGGTCTATTTTGCCATTTGAATTATGTGCAGTAGTTACTGAGAGCCTCCTTGAGATCCAGACATGCAGCCATATTCTTAGGTACTAACTTGGCAAACTGGAGAGTGCTTAAATTCCTTAATAAGTGTTGTCTTCTGTCATCAGAAATGACTGAAATTTCTGAAATGGAACTTTTCCTGATAACCTTGTGTTCTTTTCTAGTCAAGTTAACTATGGTTTTAAGTGTAACACTTCAACTTTGATATCACAAGTTGTGCTTTCCTGTTAAAGTCTGTTGAAGGTCTTGTTCCAAGTGGTCTTCTTGGAGCTGCTACATCCAGTGAGCATTGCACTTGAAGTGCATATTTTTGTTGCAGATTGCTGACTGCCTTGTGGATGTGTGTATTTCTAAACTGTATTTCTAACCTTTTAAAAAAACCTTAGAATTGAAGTTGTTTTGCATGTTCCATTAGGCAGTTAATTGAAGGTGCCATATGGATTTTGAATTACTGAAATAGTGTAGTACAAGTCTATCTTTTTTGGCATTTTTCTTAGGAAACACTTTCCTGCCAGTTTAATTTCTGCCGAAATTTCTTTAGTTAATCTCTTGCACTTTGTAAGATGAGCAGCTGTAAATTTATCAACAAACTGAGGTCTGGTAGTGTGTAACAGCTTGTTATGATACCAATAAGTAATCTGTAGTATCTCAGCCCCATTTCCTGTGGTCTTTTAATTATTTAAGCTGTCCTCGAGTTTCAGTCATTAACACTGTTTTTCTTGTCCCCTTTCATGGTTTTCTGTGCATGAATGGGATTTCAGGCTGTGAGCTCTTAAGAGAATATGCCTCACATCTCCATCTGATTGAAGATTTAGTTTGTTGTACGTTCTTTTAACTGAATTTCCACTTATTTTAGAAGTTTTGAGATAGTATTCAAACAGTTTAACGTGGTACTCAGTGTTTAAGTATTTTGTCTGGAATGCTGAATAAAGCTTAGGTGATGGAGAAGTTTAGAGGCAAGAAAGCAAAAACAAACTTCTTGCACTTCTCTTACAGACTGTTATTATGCACAATAGAAAACGCTGCCATGAGGTTCCCAAAGTACTTTTTTGTCCCCTCCCCTTTATTTCATATTGTTACAAGTTCTTTTTTACTTTTTGTTCTTTCTCTACAGTGAATAACTGTTCCAGGAATAGTTTTAAATGCATATAATTTGTCAGAATACTTTTTTAATACCTTAGCCCTCCATCCTCCAATTTGTGCTATATTAAGCACCTGTATGTTAAATATCTTTTTGGGGTTTTTTGTGTGGTTTTAGTCAGAAATGTGGGAAGGACAATATTACAAATTCATACCAGATCAACCTGTCGAGGTCATGGGAATAGCTAATTATGCTGCTTCTGATCTCTTCAACAGTTCAGGATGTGAGTGCCTTGTAGGGCTCCCACATGTACTGTTTCAAGGAGTAGTGTGCAATCATGAAGTTTGGGTTGGGTGGATAATTCACAGTTCTTGTTGTAAGATGGGATCTCTGCTTTATCAGTGAGCTAATCTGGGTTTTTTGGGGATTAATTTATGTCCAATAATTTGGATTTTAAGAGGCAGGTATAAAGGTTATTTCAGCAGAATAAACTAACAGAATGGCAATGTGCCTAGCATTCCTTTCAATTTACTGATTAAGAAACAGTCTTGAAAATGCTCCATTTGTCCAGCCTCTATCCTTGTTTGCAGTCTGCCGCGGGAACTCTCCTTTCTCTCCCACTGTGCATATTACTGAGCTTGTTTAATTATGGGCAGAGTCATGCCTTGCTGCTATACAGCCTCTCTGAAGAAGGAGTCTGATAACCCTGAGGAGTCTGACTCAAGCTACCTCCCCGTGGCTTGGTGGCACGTCTGGAGTATTTCTTGCTTCCTTTGTCATGTGCCCACTGGTAACAAAGCAACCCCCAGGTCCCTTTAATCTGTGAGCTTTCACCTTCCTGTGAAGTGTAAAAACTTAATGCTCTGGGAACTGGAGGATGCTCCTGTTCATGAGTTAACGAGCAGATAAAACTGTTCTCTTCGCTCTCGGTTTTATTATCTTCAGGCCTGTTTTCTCTCAGCTTAGTCACTTGTGAGTCAGGCAAAGTCTTTCTGATCTTCCGTTCCCAAACAGTGGGACGATACTGTGTATAAAGGTCACTAGAAATCGTGGACATCATGTGAAGTGTACTTAAGTATCTTAGTCACTACTGCTTAACCTTTTTAGAGGTTTCAGACTTTTCTGTGAAATATGTCAGATGTTGTTTAAAACCATGTTAGCTAAGTTGCTGTAATTTGGGATAAATGTTCATGGGGAGGGAACAGTGAGTGAATTGGGGACAGAACAGCAGTCGTGACTCTGACATGTTAAAGGGCAGAAACTAGTCTTTGGCTTTTGCTGCTTGTGTTTTGTTAATCATTAATATTCAGGATCTTGCTGCTGGTGTTTAGAGTTAGTCATGCATGTGTCCTTATTGGTTGTTTCACCATAGCAATGGTATTATGTGGATGTTGAACCCAGTGGTGTCTAAGGATTCGCCCTTTGGTTTTTGTTCTGTGATGTAAATACCAAGAGTTTTTGTATTGAGCTGGTTACATTGTATATGTATCAATTTCTTCTATGCTACCATAATGCTTTCAGGTCTAAATATGATATGATCCTTTGATGAATGGCTGTGTGCAGGACCTAGCTTTTTTTGGTGTTTATTTTAAAAAGAAGGATTTGGGGAAAACTTCTTGCTTTTTTTGCTAGTTTGTTTTGGGATTTTTTTAAGATCCTGCTGTTACATCTTTATTTCATCCTTTTCCAAAGTAAAGCATAGACATTTTGAAATCAAGCATGTGCTGCAGTTATCCCTCATTCCATGTGGTTCTCTTGATTATGAAATTGATTCCTAAAAACATTTATCCGCAATGTATGTGGGTCATAATACCCAAACTCATGTGAAAACATGGACATGTTCACATGAAATTGTCTGAAAGCTGACTTTTAAGCTTTTGACATTATTATTTTGAGTTATTCTCAAATGACTGAGTGTTGAGTTTGTTCAGCTGAGGATGTTCAGGGGTGCTGTCTACAACTACTTGAAAAGGGGTTGTGAGGGGGGGGATTGGTGTCTTTTGCCATGCCTGCAGAGAGAGGACTAGAGGAAATGGCTTTGAGTTGAGACAGGGGAGATTCAGGTTAGATATTAGAAAATTTTTTTCACTGTTAGGGTGGTCAGGCATTGGAATAGCGTGGCCAGGGAGGTGGTGGAATCACCATCCCTGGAAGTGTTTAAGAGGCATCTGGATCTGGCACTGGGTGAGATAGGGTTTAGTGGTTTAGGGGTTACAGTGGTGGTCTTCAAGGTCTCTTCTAACCTTGATGATTCTATGATCCTATTCAATATCAAACATTTGGTCTGTAAAATACTAAGTGCTGTGGATCATGATATTTAATAAAGTGAGCAGAAGTTGCAGAGAGGTTAAGTCACTTGTTAAAGGTCATGTGCTGAGTTCAGCCTGGAATTTGGGAGACACATAGAATAAAACCAACTGGTACATTGTGGTGCAGCTGAAATATAAGTCTGTCGCATCCAACGTAAGTATTTACATTGCCTGTGCCCCTGCTTCCCTAGGGTTAATCACAAATGGGGAGAGAACCTTGGTCATAGTTCATTGTGTTCCACACTTAAGAATTGTCCCCAAAAGAGATACTTGTTCATAAATCTTACATCTGTGTAAAGTCAGTGTTCCCCTTTCACTGCTTAAGGCATATCTTGGATGTGAAAAGCACTGTGTGGGCTTTGTTTTATGGGTTTTTTGATTGAATAAGTTAGGAGGTCATCTTTGTCTTTTGATAATTTTATTTTGTGAGACTTAACTGCTTAATGAGTAATTTAGATCTAAGCTTGGATTACTAGTTTCCCTCTATTGCGTTAGAGTGTTAAATCCCATTGTTTCTTTAAATTGAAAGCTGAGGAGGAGTCTCTGGAACTGCGTATTTTTCTGAAATTAATTTTCCTTCTGTCTTTTAAAAGAGGAAAATCTGTATTTATTTTACATCTTCAGTGGGTTCTTTTTTTAAAGCTTTTTTAATTTTTATCCCATGTGAACTCTAGTCTGCACCAGATCATCCATGTGCTCAGTAACTCTAGTGGAGCAGCAACCTTTGAGTGTGTGAAAAGGTAGCAGCCATGCAGTGACTGGAAGGAGCAAGGAGCTGAAAGGCTACTTGTAAGCACTGGCATAGAGGATCCCTCTTGTGTTCTCAAAGTGTGGAGGCTTGACCTGCTGCAAGATGACTGTCTCCTTCTTGAGTTTCAGTAGCCGCAGACCTCTTCAGGCAAGACGCATGGGGATCTCACCCTTCTGTTCCTTAGCTTTGCTGGACAAAATTGAAGTTGTACAAGTTGGCTGGGCTAGAAAATCATGTGGAAATCTACAGGAAGGCTTTTACTACCGGTAGCTGGGATTCTTATTCAGCTGTTTGTTATATCTGTGCATAGTTATAGCTTGCTGATTTCCTTGCTGCCCAAGCATAGTGATTTGTCTGATGTGCTTTTTCCTTTTTTATTTTTTTCATAAGTGCAAAGCCCTTTTTTCACCCTGCTCTCCATCTGGCAAGTGTATGCTGCCCTGAATGCAGAATGTTACCTGGATCAGTATCTGGGCTGTGCAGAGTAGTGATTGGTAGCTCCTGCCTGACTTCTCCAGGAAAGTGAAGCCCATTCTTGCCATCTTTGGGCATCGTAGGGAAGAGAATACCTTCTACAGGATGGTGTTCCCAGGGTTTTGTAGAGCTTCTCTGATTTCAGCTGTAATAGAACTGTATGTGTGTGTCTAAACATAATCAAGTGTTCAGGAAAAGCCAGTATAGCAGGGAATGATTGATCTCTGGCTGTAAAAGAGGGAGGAAGGTGTCACCAAATCGTAAAAAGCAGACTGTGTAGGGGCCAGGCAAAATGAACCAAACCTCCTTGCAGAATGTCATGAAGCTCTCCTGTGAAATACCAGAAGCAACAAAGCTTCTCTGCCATGGGTCACCTATGAGCTATGTTTCTGAAAACTGTTGTTTGTCAGGCTGCCCCATAGCCACTTTATCAGCAACAGCCATGCTGTATCTTCCAGCCTTTTGGGAACATGTTTTACTACAAGGAAAGGTTTGTGTGGGGAAGCTATGGAAACAGCACTCTGTGCCTCTGCTATTGTATGTTGGTTTTGCCCATGAGGCCCTTCTGCAGAGAGGTTTGCCAGCGTTGCACAAAAAGCATTGTTACTTAGTATGCTTCTCTTGCAAACAGTGTTTAGCAACCTTGGGTTAGAGAAGAGGTTTTCTGCCTCCAGGGAAGGTGAATGAGTGGCTAAATAGTAACATGCTGAGAGGGACAATTTCTGAAGTTCTTGGGGCAAGAGGAGCCTGGCATAATATAAATGTTGTTTGTTTAAACTCTGTTTAATTCTTTTAAAATAGCTGTGGCATCACCTAAGTAACCACCATTTCATACAAGGCCATCTGCAAAGTTCAGTCGTGACGTAGGTGACAACATGTAAGGCCAAAAGCCACCCAGCAAGGCAGCTACCTTGCCCTCATGAGCTGCTCGGTCTTCACTTCTTGGCTGGTGTGTCTGTGTAGAGCATGGTATTGCCTAGGAGTGAGCGGCACTTAAATAAAACCTGTCAGACAGCCATCAACTCTGCAGTCTGCCACCCTTCTGCAGCTTCTGTTGTGGAAGCTGAATGGTTTTGATGAAAGTTACAGCATGTAGAGCTACACATTGCAGGAGCAAAGCAGAGAGCAAGAGCTGTGCTTGGCTGGCTGTCAAGCCAAGACTTCTCCTTCCCACTTCTGCTCTGGTTTTACATATTCCACTATAATGTGGTTGACTAAGACCATCTAACCGTCCACCATTTCCAGTGTTGGAATAGCCCCAATGATCGCTTTTAACTTGCAGAATAACAAAAACGATCCATCTGTTTTGGTGCAAAAGCTCAATGTATGCTCAGTGCCAGCTGTATGTACTGCTTCAGTTACTAATGACTTCCTGTGTGTGCAGCCCAGAACTGGTAGGACAAAACCCCTTCTTTATGGCTTTGAATAATAACCTCAGCTGTTGTCAAATAGATGTGATCAACAAGCGTAGGCATTTAGTGCTGGTAGTCTGTAGCATGACTGGTGGCTGCGTTGGTTGTCTGCAAAGCTGTTCTGCACTGGCAATCATCTGGATCTGACAAGTAAAGGTCATTCTTTAAGGTTGCAACAGGGCTGTGTACCAACCCAGAACTGACCGTGAGTTGGAAAGAGCTGCCCTTCTGCGAAGGTGTGGTGTGGCATTACACCTAATTAATTTAATAGTAGGATGCTGCTCAAATGGATGGTCTTGTTCCTTTGGTTTCCATCCACACCCAAAGCCATGTGTCTTTTGTAACTTCCCCTTGAATTTAGTAAGGAGTTGTGTGACAGTTGTTTTGGAGGAAATGCTGCCTACACTAAAGATAAAATACAACTAAGACTTATATAGTGGAAGTAATTTGCCATGTGGCTGTGTAATCAGACATAACGGGGGTGGATTTGACAAGACCACCGTGTGCTTCTTTCAGCTCACCATTTGTTGGCTGAGCTGCAGCAGTCAGATGATTCTTACGCTTTCCTTGACCTTCATGTTATCTCGAGAGATGGTAAAGGAGGGGAGTTTTGGCACCATCTTTGAATGTTCTCGTTCACTGTAAGGATTAAGTTGGACTAACACAAACATCTAATTTATTCTGGTGAGACTGAGAAGCTCATGTAGCAGGAAGCTTCTCCTTCCCAGTGGCAAATAGATAGGAAGTCGGAGCTGATTTTGCAATCAGTAAAACACAGACACTGCTGTGCTGTGTGGTCTGAAATTCCTGGGTTGAGTTGGGTTGGTTTTTGCTTGTCCTGAAGGTAGATTACTCTGCAGCCTGTTCTGGGATCGCAGCATAAAGGAGATGTCAACCACTGGTGTGCTAAAATGTCTCTGAATTTCACATTGTATTAATGCACTTGATGGTACCAGGCTGGTCAGCCTGTATCACAGAACAGCCCAAACAGGGTGTCCTGTGGCTTTTCCCACACCGGAATTATCTGTGTGGTTGAACATGTGTCATTGTTTCACATGCCAGAAATGGTGTCTCCTCTGACCTACCTGTGAATGTCACGAGTGTTTTGCTTTGGTCATAGATCTGTTTAATGGAGGTAGAACGCAGATTTTGGCAGCTGTTTTCCTGGAGGAGTGACTAACGTAAGGTATTTTCAAAAGTGTTTGGCACTGAGCTCTATGAAATTGCTGAGTTTGGAGGAAATGGTGTGTTCTACACTTCATTTTTTCACTGACTTGCTACATGCTCTGTTTTGTGTTGCTATTGTATCACAAACTTTCTGTGTTCTTGTTCTTTCTTTTTTTTGTGAACTGTTTTAGATAGACATTGGCTCATAAAGAGATGAATCATCTTTTCTGCTTCCGTATCCTGCTTCCCCCGTAGGTAATCCCACTAGCACAGCCCCCTGGTACTAGTAAATAGAAGTTAATACATTTGCTTGGGGTATGGAGAGGCAGTTGTATAATAAACTTGGATTTGCCTGCTTCCTGGTGTGAGTGTTGATCACCTTTTTGTTGGTGAGATTATTTTGTGTTGGCTGGAAAAGCAGAAAATGAGTATTTTTAAACCCAGAAAGCATTGGTGTTGTAGGCAGTGGGTGGTGTGGTGTGGGTGGTGCAGGTGCCAGGTTACAGTGATAGCCTGTGTTGTTTAGGTATAGGTTGTGTTATATATGCTTTCATCTGTGATGCAGATCTATATTTGCTTTTCTCCATGCGAGGCCTTGTGTTGTATGAAATCTCTATTTAACACCTGGAAAAATCCTAGGCTTTCTTTTCATTGTGAGAATGTACAGATGTTTTAATATGTTGAGAAGTGTAATTCTCCTGAGAGGGAGTACTTAGTCTGGCCCTTTATTGGCCTCTGGCCATCTAGGAGGCTAAGAGGACTGTAAGACTTATTCCCAATGTGTGTGTGGCATGCAGAGCTCTAGAGCAGCAAGAGCAACTTAGTTTCTTTTTTATTTTCCTTTATTTAGTTATTACTATTTTTTTTTTTTAGTACAAAGGCTGCCTCTGGGTTTGACGCAAGTAGAGGAAATTGAGATGATTCAGGTTTAAGCTTGAGTTCATAACCCCACTCATTGTGCTTGGATGTTGCCTTGGCTTTAGGCTCTTGTTAGGCACAGTGCATGTTGTGATACTGAAGAATGGAAGGAGCAGCTGTAACCCCCTGTGGTTATGTTGTTTGAGTTAGACTGTTCTTTTACACACCATAGTATCTGTTGTAAGAATTACCTAGTATCATTTTTTAATCTGCCTGAAAAGAATATTGTTTTATTTCTACTTGTGTACCAAATGTTTATAACTCTGTGCTGAACTCAGATGATGAGGCAGAGTCTGCCTGAAGGAGCAAGCCTCCAAAGATCCAACTCTCCTTTGCTGACTCCCAGAGGAGGAGGAGCAAGCTCCAAGTAGGACACCAAGAGTACCAGCCCAAACAACATGTGTAGTCTTGCTCCTCTGACAGCCAACTTGCAGCAGGTTTTGGTGAAGTGTCCAAAAGTGCAAAAGCAGTGCCCAAAAGGAGCCACAAGGAAGGATTTGGGGA
>NW_008674773.1:11376-45220 GCF_000695815.1 Acanthisitta chloris
AGGAGAGGAACTTCACAGATGGCTGTGGTAAGGGATCTGTGAACCTGTTGCATGTGGTACAATATGAAGAATATATTCAGGGTTTGTTTACCCTGAATTCCTGCAGTTGTTTAACTACATTGGTGCAAATCCAAGTGTGGATTCAGATTTGAGCAGAATGAGCTATATGTGATGTGTTGGCAAATGAGGGTGCTCAGTAAAAGGCTCTGGTTTCCTACATATGTTACCAAAACCAATTTAATTTATGTATCTTACAGGCCAGTTTGCTTGATTTTTATCTTTGAGGTAATTTTCTTTCTACCAAATGCTGATGTTGCAATAGATACTTGCAGTGCAGAAGTATAGGTGGTTTTAAAAGCCACATTTGTTTAAGGTATTCTGGCCTTGAGTGATATGTGGTGGCTCAATCAAGGAGTGTGGAGTTATTTTGCTCCTGTGCTTAGTGTTCCTCCAAAATAGTGAGCTTCATTTGCATAGACCTTTCTGATGTCTGGCTTATGGGAGGACTTTCGTGTCCTTGTGTATGAAAGTGGCTGAGGAAAAAAATGTTAAGTTAGGAAACATAACTTGGGTTCAAAGTAAAAGTCTGTGTTTGGAAAGCTCTCTTAATGGCCTCGTGCATAATACTCTACTGAAAGAGGAGGGATGTAGGTCAGGAATCCTGTATTAACTAGTCCTGAGCTATGCCTGATAGATTTCACAAAATCAAAATGGCTAAACTGAGATGATGATGGTTTTCTAAAAGGTTTGACAGGAAGGTTGTAGTTGCATCTCCCTCATTATTAAGTTTGAACTGAAGTGCTGAGCTCTCTGTTTGAGAATGCAGTCCATGAAGTAGGAGGATTGCAAACCTGCATCCATTAATTTGAGGCAGTAACAATACTTGGCCAGAACTTGGGCTGTTTTCTTTGCAGCTCTTCAGATTCCCCTAATGATGATTCAGATGCATGCCTGATAGTGAGATGTAATGTGGCATTTGTGCTGTAGCGTTTGCCCAGTCTAACTAGTGTGTACCAAAAGCAGATGGCTTTCATTCTGTGCTCTCTCCATTAAGGATAAGAGGGACAAAAAAAGGAAGGGGAGGGGAAAGCTTCCTCTTTGCTGTTTCCAGCTTGTTTTCCCCATCCCCCTTCAAAGTGCCCATACATGTACATTGTATTTTAAGTTCTCGAAAAAAAATGACATTTTTACCAAAGCTAAAATACAAATGTGTAATAAACTTATTTTCATTTAAAATAATCTGTACAATCAGAAACTATCATGCTGTTGAGAGAAAAGGCTCCGTCTTGTTTTCTGCTGTGATACAATTGAAAAAGAAAAGGGCTGTGCTTTATATAGACTGGGAATAATCTGAACAATCCCATGGTGCTTCCTACTGTACTCCACCTACTTTGCATCATAACTTCCTTTCTCATACTTATGGCCAAAAGCCAGTGCAGTATAAATTGGAGTAGAGTGTGTGGCGGGTGAGATGGCAAGAGCCGAATTCTATGCGTTTGGGTGTGGCTATAGGCAAATATTAAACTTAACTCTGCATTTCTGTTGAATCTTTGTTGAACAGCTGAATATGAAAAGGATCAGGGATAGCAATCATCCTGTGTGCCTCTCTTCTAGTAAGTCTATTGTAATCTTTTGCTTACCTTAATCTTTTGCTTACCTTAATCTTTTGCTTACCTTAATCTTTTGCTTACCTTAATCTTTTGCTACAATAAGTGAGGATGTTGCCTACTGAAGGACTGTTTCCAGGTTCTGAGGAACTTCATGCAAAAGAATCGGTGAATTACTTTATTATTGTGGTATAGTTGGTATTGAATGGAGAGCTGTAATACTGCACTAACTCTGCTGCTTATCAGAACAGGAAAATGTGGTGTTGTGCAGACTGTCTTCTGTTTAGAAAATTGCATCAAGTCAGCTAAGATACCTATTTTAGCCACTGATTCCTCTGTGGCCATCTGGGAAGGTGCAGCATCAGTGTTCCCATTAGGTAAGATGCAAGACTTCAATTTAAAACTCTGGAGGGGTTTTGTATTTATCAGGGAAGACTCATTTGTGCTTAAAACTGTGGGTGAAAGCAGTTATTTCTCATTTCTGTCACCTGTACTTGAAATATGGTAGTTAATCTATTAATTCTAAAATGTCTATGTTGCTAGGTTTTTTTCAGCTCACTGAAACTACTAAAAATACATTTTTAGTTCAGGATGTAGATTCACAGAATCTTAGAATTGCGTAGGTTTGAAAAGTCCTAAAGAGTGACTTCTAATGCCTCCTTAAAAATGAGAGCTAAGAAAATTTGTTATGCAAGCGAAGACCATTACTTAGCTGTGTTATGGAAACATAAAAACCTTCCACACTAGTAATGAGTGGTTCAAGGGTATTAGGTTTCAGTCTAAAATGCAGCTAGTACAGAATGATATTAGCTCTAATGCAAGGTGATGAAATGAATCATGATTTCCAGAGGCAGTATGCTTGTTTGGCTATCAAATAATGTGGTTATCTCTATTGTTGCCTTCTTGTATGCCTCAGTTTCCCTGCCTGTAAAGTTAGGAAACTGCTTGCTTGTGTCATGACTTCCTTATGACCAGTCTTCCTGGTCATAAGATTCTTTGAAGATGAAAAATACTATGTGAATAGATGCCACAGTTGGTATTGTATGTTACATGCGGTGCAGGAAGACTGCATAAAGTTGAGAATTCAGCAAATAGTGAAAACCAGGGTTAATTTATTTTTTTCAAAAATATGTTCTCTACTTGATTATAATATTTTATAAGGGTCTGAGTTTTATTGATTGTTCCCTGTCACTGACAGGGGAAGTATGTACCTTTCAACTCAGGCAGTTTCAGGAATTAATGAAGTGCTTAATTTGCATCATGCACCATAATAGTGTTTCCCTGAGTACTTGCATCCTGAATAATTGTATGTTATTAGTGTATTAGTTTGAAAATGTCCGATTTAATATCATTTTAATACCCAAGATGTGTGACAGCAGCTTTGTAATAACTAAGGAGTAAGAGAAGCCTGATCCTTATAGAAACCCCATCAAAACTGAAAAATAAATTGCATTTCTATTTTCTCCCCCTTTAATCAATAATTGAGGCCCTCTGATCTAAGGAGAAGACTGATACAGGGCCTTTGATATGAAATAATCTCATCGGATGGTTGTAAATTATAGGGCATGTATTTGCTTGGGTTAGTATTCCAAGCAGGTTTGAAAGCAATTTCTTGTGATATTTTATTTTTTTTAACAACAAAGCAGGAGCCAAAATGTAGTGTGGTCTAGCACTTCTGTAGAGCTAGCCATTCTTAAGTATTTTATGTTCAGTTAAGAATGTATTTGCAGATGTTGAGACCTGTTATATCACATTTAATATTGGTGCAATTGTATGAAATGATCCTGTTGATAAGCTTAGCAACGAGTGGGTCAGATTTGTAGGTAAATATAAGGCTATTTGGGACTGATGTGCAGAAGAGGTGTGACTTGCTTAAATTGATACCTTCTTTTGTCCTCCTGTTTGGTTGCTGTTCTTGCTATATTCTCTTCCCATTCCTGTGTGTGTTACAGTACAGACTTAGTGGCTGTAGTTGCAGGTCATGCGTAAGTAATATGGGTTGAAACAAAACTATGTATTTCATGCTGAGGGGTTGCAAACTTGTAATTCATACCAATTTGGATTTTCTTATATTCGTGTCTTAAGTGGCAGGCTTTTCTGAAATACAAAGTTCTCCTTTATGTTCAGTTCTCTGCTTTGCTATTCAGTTGTTGAAGTCATACACTGCAGTCATTCCTTGCAAAAACTATCTCTTGCTTTAGCTCATGTGACCTTGGTCATCCATTTGATGCCCTTGGTGCATCCGATCGAAGTGCTTCATTCAGTGGCTCCATAACTGCAAACTTTTATTTTCTAAGCTGTAGGAGTCAGCTGAAATATGTGATGTGATTTTTAAAAGGAACTGTTTCAGTAGGTACACAACATGTCCCTGGTTTCTCCCAATATGCTACAGTACTGCAGTGCTTTTAAATTTTAAAGCTTTTCTGTACCTATAAATAGTGAATAATAATAATCTTTGGAGTGGGAAATAAGGAGGAAATCTTTATAACTAACTTAGGGACCTGAGAACCTGTTTAAAAATATGTGGTTTATGTGCTGGGCATTCATAAAACTCAGTCATTAAAAGTTTATAGGGGAAAAAACCCTGATCCAAGACTTATATGGAGTTGTCAGGTATTTCAGTATTTGCCTTGATGCTGGCTTTAAAAGAAGTGCAAGGTCTGACTGAGATGTCTTTTTCTCTTTTTTAATCAGGTATTTCATTTATGCCTAGCTTGAAACTGAATTTTTTGCATGTTGGGGTTTTTCCTTCTAAATTCCTAATCTTTGGTTTCAGGGAGAACAAGAGAGTGCTTTGTGCTCTAGCTTGATGCAATCTACAGGATTCCAGCCTCTGAATGAGGTGTCATGAGAGTGTTCTTGTTTACTTTGTTTTTCATTGCCACACAGTGATAAAACAGCAATATAAACTAGCTGATAGGGTGGTTAATGAATGTCACAGTTGAACTGTTCCCAGGGGAAGGATGAGTTTTTGGGATCTCAGTGTGAGGTGGTGCAAGCCACAGCAGTCACCAAGGGTTATGAGCAGGGCCAAGAAGCCACAGGAGGCTTTTGGTTCACATCAGTTTCTTTACCTTTTCTACTCCTCACTGGGGAGAGACATATCTGGATACTCTCTGGTCAGAGCTTGTCCTGGGCTCTGATTTGGCCAGGTGTGGGGAGCAGGGTATCCTGGGAGGCCATGTGCAGTTAGGGCTAGCTCCTTGACTCTCCCCTGCTAGGTGATAAATGTGTTTGCCATTTGGGTGGAAGAGGAGAAGTGCAACTACTTGGAGAGCTTCTTAATCATCTCACCATTGTCCCTGGAGCTAAAGGGAAGCAGGATGAGGTAACTGTGAAAGTCATATCAGTCTCATAGCCTTTTAGTTGCTTTAGACTCTAAAGACTTTGGAGGTATGTTTTTAGGGAAGTTGCAGTTTGGTTGCTTTTTCTCCCCTAGTTCCTAGGATACATGAGATTGATGTAATGCAGACATAATCAAGTCCCAGAAATGGCCCCCACACAGCAGGTTTGAGTGCTCTTGGCTTAATGTATTAGTAATTATCCTGAGCATTGTGGATAGAAATGGCAACTCGTGATCCTTCCTGTGTAGTTGTCTGTATTGCTAAATCCTAAGGATTAACAACTGGATAGAGACAGACACACTGAAGAGTGAACAGCCGTGCTAAGGTCAAATTAGGTCTGCTTTGTGTATAATGCCAAGATTTTTATAATTTTCTCTTAATTCCCATCTGTGAGCTCCTCTCTTAAAACTAATGAATGTTATTGCAGATACACAGCCTGTGCGACTTAGTGTTGTTCTGAATATGAGGTTGTACAGCATTAGACATGAAGGGTGGTTGTGTTTTACCCACCTATATAACCCTGCTCTAAAGCTATTTGAGAGCCTCTTTTATTTTACTTTTCTGCCTACATTTTTGTGATTAAGAGGTATTCTCACCTGGCTGCATCTGGCACCCTTCACTGTCAGCCTTCTCTAGAAACACTGCAGTCTAAAAGATAGCCAAGTATCAACGTTTCTGCATGGAAAGCTTTGTCTCTTAATTTAGGTCAGTACCTTAGTGTGCTGTGAACAGCAGAATGGTTGTGCCCATCTTTGCTATATAATAAGTGTGTGCAGTAAACTGATCCTACCTGCCTGCGTGTAGCACAGCTCTGCCCACGCAAAGCATACAAGAGAGGGAGCGGCGCTAAAACGAATTCCCTGCCAACCACGGGTGAGCAGCTGTGATCCCAGCTGGCGGGTGGGATGTTCACCTCCAAGAACAGGACTCTGGAGTGAGCAGCAGCCCTGGTTCAAACTAAAAATCCTCAAAGCGCTGGGTGTCCTGTTCTTTCTGTCTGCCTTCTCTCCACAGGAATCATCAGCTTCTGTTGGTCAGTAACTGGAATTTTCTTGTGGTCTTTGTGTTTTCCACATTGTCTCTCCTAATTTGCCTCCTTAGGAACTCCAACTTTGGTTGTTTTCTTTTTGTTGTTTTGTTTGGTTCCCTACCCCCTGCCCCTTAATGGGACAAGAATCATAGACTCAAAGAATATGAAGGGGTTGGAATGGACCTTAAGGATTGTCTAGTCCCCTGCCCGTGCCATGGGCAGGGACACCTCCCACTAGACCAGGTTGCTCAAGGCTTTATCCAACTTGACCTTGAACATGGCCAGGGCTGGGACATCCACAGCCTCCCTGGATCGGGCAAGGAAATGGCTGGGGGAATTTATCACTTGCCCTAAGGATTACAGGTGGTTTTGAGCTCTTTTTCAGCAGGCTTACTCCTCTCTGTAAATGTTTGTTGAAGGTGTTTAGGAATTTGTCAGAAACCCTTGTCTTGGGGAGCTGGGCAAAACCAGAAGTCAGAAACTGTGTGTTCTTGGTGCTAAGTCTGGGGCAGTGCTAGGGCCCAAAATATCATTCACAAGTGTTTATACTGCCACAAGTGGGCCAGACACTTACCCTGTATAACAGGACATGCTGAGTGTGGAGTGTTTTTGTAGAAGATTTTAAAAGAGTAAAAGCAGCATCTCTCATAGGGTTGGAGGGAGTCTTGACACTTAGAGCCTTATAAAGGCTTTGGAGACATCAGGTTTATTCTGGAAAAGAATCCCCAAGAGTGGGTTCCTAAAGCTATGAAGAAGCGTTGGAATCGCATAGAAAATACTAATTCCAGAGTATTTACACAAAATCACAGAAATAATGCTTGTGGTAATGGTTTTATTGTGGGTTTATTATTTAAATTTATTTAGAATCTTTCACGTTGTTTGATTTGGACTATTTTTCTTCTTTTTTGACCTTTGAACTGTGATTTGTAAGAGTGTGTACTTCTTTCACCCTCTAAAAATAAGGACAGGCAAGGATTTGTGTCTTTTGCTGTGAAAACACTTTTTCCAGCTGTACGAAAAAGTCTGAATTGTGTAGGTTTCTATTGCTTGAAATGCTTAGTGGAGCAATTGCTTCTGAAGATGGAGATATTTGGCTGATTTTTATATGACTGGAAGTCATGAAGTAGTTGATACTGAAGTTGAGAATAGGTCTCAGAAGAGAACTGATATTAGTTTTTAGCCACCAGCTAAACTTTGATAGCAATTTATTAATAATAGCACATAGTGAGATGGTGTTCAGAGGCAGTAATCATCAATATTTGCTGTCAAATGTGGCAAGTAATTTTTATAGTACTCATTTTGTAGTTGTGTCAGGAAAGACATGAGCAGGAATAACATCTAGCTGTGTGGTATGTTTAAACAGAATAACTGAAGATCAAGGATCCTTCTGCAGCTGTGAAGAGGAAGCCAAGTACAATATCCTTGCTTTCCTGTGAATGGTATTTGGGGGGACCTTGTGTTCAGACTAAAAATAAAGGCACAGCAAGTCAACTTATGTTCCTAAGAAACCTTCCAAGGAATTGTGTTGTGGAAATGCAAATTATGTTTTCACTGCCTATGTAGTAAGCTCTGGTTTTTGTGTTTGCTTTTTTCGGTTTTTGTAACTGACATAATTGCCATCACTTTTCTCTACAAAGAATGTCTGATTTCCAGATGACTGTTTCTCATGCTACGTCAAATGGGTGCAGTATATACACACAGTAAGGTGGGAAGAGTTCTGACACGTCACCTTAAGAGAAGGAAGGAGCAGAAGGTCCAGATTTAGAGCCAAATAATCCTCCAACAATGTAATTTAGTTGAGCAGGGGATTACTTCTGTAGTGTCTCTATTGCTTATACCTGGAAGAGAAATTTGGTTTTGTTTTGAAATCTTTACACACAGTAGTTGATAAGAAATTATATAATGGTGTAGGAAAGAATGCATTTAATGAGAAGGTTGTGATTCCAAGGTGCAGTCTGCGATAATGTTACAAAGCAATCATGTGCTGTTGCCTTTGTATTTTCCCAGATGTTTCTGACAGTATACCTCAGTAACAATGAGCAGCACTTCACTGAGGTGCCAGTCACCCCTGAAACAACCTGCAGAGATGTGGTGGAGCTGTGCAAGGAGCCTGGGGAGAGCGAGTGCCACCTTGCTGAAGTGTGGTGTGGCTCAGGTAGGTCAGGCTGGCACTTTGTGAATTACTGATAAGATAGCACATAAACACCTGACAGACATAATACTGTCTCAGAGGGCTTCTGCGTTACCATTTTGTTACTCTTCATCAGACTGGCTGTACAATAACACACCTGCAGAAAGGCTCACACATACAAAAATGAGTTTAAAGCAAAAGAAAGGGACTCAGACATGCAGATGTTCTTTACTAGGCAGCCCTTCTCACTCAAACAAGTTTCTGAAGGGTGTGAGGAAATTATTTTTTTCTTTCTCCTCCTCCCCATAATGGGATCCCAGTGGCCTGTGTGTAGGGGTTTTGAAGTAGTATTAGTAGTTCTGTGTCCCAGTCAGAATCCTTTCTTCAACAGCACAGCCATTTCCACCTGCAGTGGCAAGGGAAAACTTCTGTTTTCTGATGACACCTTCATTGCTATTGATTATGTTAATTGAGTTTGGAGGGGAAAGGAGTGTTACCTGAATGGTAGAGTAGTAGGAAGTTACCTGATGTTCAAACGCTCTAAAGGATGTGAGTGACAGGGAAGACATAGAAGCTGCTTTTCACTGTCCCCTGTACTTTTAAGCCTCTGGAAGAAGGGTTTGTATGTGTGGTCTGTTGTGCTATTTTTAAATTTTTTCTATCCTCTTGCTGGGATTTTTTTTTTGTAAAATTTCTGTCTTGGGAGTTCAGATCTCTATACCTTGCAGTTCTCTATTGGAACTGAAGAACATGTCAACACACAAATCAAAAGCTAAAGTATGGTGAACTTCTCATGGCTTAAATGGGAAAGGACTGGGCTATCTCCTGTCTCCAGTATCTCTTTAGATACTGGTAGCCACTCAGACACATATGACAGATGAGTCCCTGACAGGATTTCTAAGTCATGAAAAATAATTATATTTGAGCCAACTTGTTCAAGATGCTTCAATAAGATTATAAAAGAATCAGATGGTAAGGGCTTATGTTGCTGTCTTCCTCTGCTGTTGGCTCAGGCTCCCATCTGTTCAAAGATGTCTTTGGTGAGAGGGATGTTTGTTTAATAATATAAGATACCTGAGTTGTCTCTTGATATTTAGCTGCTTCTGACAGAGATGTAATGTTTCTGATATTTTGAAGTTTAAAAAATGGAACAGAATGTTTTTCTTCTCCATGGAAAGTAGAGTATCTTCTTGATGAATGTTAATAAAGTAAAATCATCAATTTCAGCATGGAAAGAGATCTTTCAGTTTGTATTTTTATTGTACATCTTTATCCAAGTCAACACAATACCAAAATCTACAGTGAAAGGCAAGTAAAACGAAGGTTTAGGTAAAACTAATAAATTTGTAGTTACCATTAGCCCCCACGCCCTGGTAAAGAGCACAGGTGGTTTTGGTGAGGAACAGGGTTCTCCTGTTGTTACTGAAGTTAAAGCCTTGCTAGAATAGGCAGTTCCTCTCCTTGTATTTCCTGAATCTGGATTCTTGATTGGCTTTTGAGATGTTGATGTAGAGGATGCTGCAAAGGGCAGCGAGATTGTCCTGAAATCAGGGGAAAGCACCTATATTGTCTGCAAGTACTTAGTGTCCAAGTGGTCTTGTTAAGCTGAAATGTGAACAACTGGGTGAGTGGGGACATATAATATGTGGAGGTCTAGTCATATACTCAATTTGTCAGCTTCTGTGCTAGTCTGGGAGATGTAAGAAAATAATCTGGATACAGAAACAAAGAGTAAAGCACTGCAGGGAACTTTTTCTGAGATTGATCTTTGCAAAGATGTCATGAGATACACAAGGACAGATGTCTAAATGTTACTTGCACAGCTATTGTCATAAGACAAAAAGCATTGCATCCATTTTTACAGTGAAAACCTTGACAATTGTTTTAGAAATCAAATTATTCTTGTTCCCTCCACTGATCCTGTCGTATTTACTAGTTTTATATGCTTTTATTTCCAGACGTGTGTAAAGCTGTATATAGAATCATTAAGGTTGGAAAATACTTCCAAGACCAAGTTAAACCTTTGACTAAACACCACAGTGCCAACTAGACACTAGCACTAAGCGCCACGTCCAGTCATTTCTCAAACGCTTGCAGGGGTGGTGACTCCACCACCTCCTTGGGCAGCCTGTTCCAATACTTAACCACCCTTTCAGTGAAGAAATTCTTCCTGAAATCCAATCTGAACCTCCCCTGGCACAGCTGGAATCTGTCCTTTCATCCTGTCACTAGTTGCCTGGGAGAGACCAATCCTCACCTGGCTACAATGTCAGGTAGTTGTAGAGGGCGATAAGGTCACCCCTGAACATTCTCTTCTCCAGGCTAAAAAATTCCAACTCCCTCAGCAGCTCCTCATAGGACTTACCCTCTAGACCCTTCACCAGCTCTGTAGCCCTTCTCTGGACACACTCCAGCACCTCAATGGCCTTCTGGATTTGAGGGGCCCAGAACTGGACATAGCACTCGACGTATAGCCTCACCAGTGCCAAGTACAGGGGGACGACCTGTTCTCTAGTCCTGCTGGCCACACTGTTTCTGATACAAGCCAGGATGCCATTGGCCTTTGCCACTTGAGCACCCTGCTGGCTCATGTTCAGCTGTTGGGACCAGCACCCTCAGGTCTTTTTCTGCTAGGCAGCTTTCCAGTCACTGCATGTGACTGAAGGGCAGGACTTGGCCTTATTGAAGTTTGAAATACAGTTTCAAATTGTACTTGTTAACAAAAAATAAGGTAGTTTCAAATCATGTAACATTAATAGACGAGTATTGGATATGTGCATGTTATTTTGGATAAAAGAAATAAGTGGCTGTAACAACCATTTGCAAGATATGTTTTGATGGATTTTTATGGTGGGGGGAGGGGGCAGTGAGGGACAGAAATACCTTTAGCTTTTTCTAATCACATTTTAGATGTCAGCAGAGTTCTCTATCTTGTTTTGCCAGGATACACTATCACTTTGTTTTGTGTATTACACTGAACAAATTAAATTGCTTTAAAACAAACATGGTGCAGGACCACTAACCTTTTGCAGTAGAAACACAAGATTTATGTTGGAAAATGACTTATCAGACTTCAGTTACTGAGATCCTTCTTACATCGCTTGTTTCTCTTTCTGACGCTTGCTCAGGAGTTTTAGCTTCTGTTGTCAGACCTTATTAAGCAGACTTTGAAAGATTGCTGCAAGTGCACTTGAGGCACTCTGCTCCCAGAAGGGGGCAAGTTTATTAATCTCCCTGTCCTCCCAGTTTTGAATGATACTTGATGACTTATCAGGCCAATATTTCGTGACCTTCCTATTATTGTTAGAATTCTGTTAGGCAACTACCTTAGCTGATGTGGAATGCAGTCAAAAGGTATGTGTGTGTGTATGTAACGGGGTTTTATTTCCTTTTGAGACAGATAGGGAATAATAAAAAAGAAAACTGATTGTTGTCCTTTCTTCTTGAGCTTTCCAAATGTAGTTTTGTTTGGTATTTGAAAATCTGTTTGACATGCCTTTGAAGGCAGCAAGTGGTATTGACAGAATCCTTGTGTAAAGGCCATCTCCCTTGATTATAGTTTCAATTGAAGTATTGCCGAGCTGCTAGAAATCCACCTCATAAGCCTGCTGCATATCCTTTAAAATGGAAATCTGAGTGGCACAGTTGATTTTTTTGGTTTTGCCCTTTTTTTTCTTAAATTAAGGTTTAGCAGATGAAGAGCTTTTTCAGCTGTCTAGACAAGTAACCACTAAAGAGACTGCTTTTCCTGTAACAGTGACCTACTTGCTTATTCTGTAAAGCTAATCCCTTTTGACAGTGACTCCAGAAATTTTCCTTCCTAGATTGCTTGAGCACAGCTGCAGCATCTTCATTTAAAGAAACATTTTTTATGGTGAAAAGAGGTTTTCACATGCTGAAAACATGTTAATAGCTTCTTTTTTATGAAACTGAAAACATTTATACCTAACGCCAACAATTTTTCCTCCTGAAAAAAGGATTTCATACTGAGATAGTGACTCTGAAAGACTCCATTGAATATGAATGAACTCCTCTCTGATTTCTTTTTTTTCTTTTTTCCCCTCCCCTTGCTTAAATAATGAAAGAAAACATCCAACAAAAGCAATGTCAGGAAAAATGCAAGTGGTGCAAAAATGACGGTGTTTAATTTCATTCTTTGCTTGTCTTATTTCTCTGGCCAGGAACAATAACTTCTGTTTATCTGGCATCCAGCACAACTGGGTCCAATCTGAGCCCCAGTGCTGTCATAAGATACTGTGACAGTATCCTGACTATGTAAAGTTGACTACTATGCTATAATGACAGCATTGTTGCCATGGCTTTTAAAATAAGCATAAAAATGCATGGTAAAATGTCTAGAATAACAAAAGGGATTGCTTTTATGTAAAGATTTAGAGACCGTCAAATGATTCTAATTGTATCCTGTCTGTGAATGCCCAGCTATGAAGTGTGCAAATTTTGGAAGAATAGTAGTACAGACAGGGAGGAGTACTGGTAAATGAAGTTGGTAGATGTAGCTCACACTGGATTTCTATATTATTGAAAGGCAGCGAGTAAGGCTTAAAAATTAGATATGTGACTGAATCCCAAACTTGAGAACAAGAGCAGGTCGGGAAATTCAGTGGAACTTGTGCATGTAACTTGTGATTTAAAGTTTTTATTGGACTCGCTCTTTACTGTCTGATAATTTTTTTACTTTAAGCTGTGAATCCAAAATGGTTCAGCTTTTCCAGGTTTATCAGAAATGGGGCTTTCACAATGCAGCGAGTCTGAACTTTTGGAAATTCGCTGTCTGAGAGAATGAGCCAGATCTGTCTCTGACAGGAGCTGTAGGAAAACACTTGAAATGACAGGAGCTGTGCTGACATGCTGAGGATCAGGTCCACTGGCTACTGCCTAACAGCCTCTTCAGGGTATTGAGTGCTTCTGCCTGAGCTTGAACGCAAGGGCTGCCATCCAGTGTTTGATTGCAATCCTTAGGAAGTGTTAAGAGAAGAATTCCTCTTCCCTGAAGTACTATCTTTTCATCTCTCAGCTTTTATTGGAATTAGGAAGTAAATGAGTTCCTGGAGGAATCAGGACAGCAGTGCTTTTGAGGAGGAGGTGGGAATGACTGATGAATGATTTTGAGGTACGCAGAAGTGGTGCAAAAGTTATGGCAGCATGTTTTCTGTGGTGGTGAGTGGCTAAGATGATTTGCAAATACAAAAGGAAGGCACTAGAGCTCAAAGTTCTAAATTGATTGTTTGTTTCCCCTTGGGCTGCAACTGTGCCTCTGCTTTTCCCTGCAGGGGTGGACTTTTAGGTAGGCTTCTTCAGGTAGAAGTGTCTTGGGTGAGGGCAACGGTTAATGCACACACTGCACCTATGTACTAACAGGTGTTCAAGTGGAAGATGATGGACAGATATTTTTTGGGTTGGTATGTGCACAAGCTGCATAGGGATGTAGTAGTCAACTGGCTTTTTACCTTTTCAGAGCGTCCCATAGCCGATAATGAACGGATGCTGGATATTTTGCAGCGCTTTGGGGTGCAGAGAAGTGAGGTTCGTTTCTTTCTTCGGCATGAGCGCTCTTCCTGCCAGGAAGCAGGTAGGTGTTGATCTCAGCTGTGTGTAAGTTTCATTTCATTCCTCAAGGTTAAGGAAACAGTTTGCATATGTTACTGTTTAATTTTTGTAGTCAGTATGGTGTTGCAGCCTGTTTTGGTCTGACTGTTACTTTCTTATGAATAGAGAATGCTAGTAACAGAAAACTTGCTAATTTTACTAAATACTTCATTTTCCTTTGCCAAATGTGAGAACATGAAATCCAGATTGAAACTTCTACAAGTTTTCTAGAGCTAGTCTTCACCATAGCATGATGCAAGGGCATCCTTTGTTAAATATGTTAGCCATAGCAAAATATCTAGAGATTTGTGGTAGTCTGGTCTTTTAATTTAGTAGCCAAACTGTTCTTCAGGTATCTTCTTTGGTCTTAGGATGTTTCACCTGGATAATACTTTACCAGGGTGATAAACTTAGCATATGTGGCAAAAGATAGTTCTTTGATGTCTCTCCCACAGTATACATATTCGTATTAGTTTCAGAAATAGCATTAAATGAACTGCCTGGTCAAGTTCTCTGAGAATGCAGAGATACAATGCTATGCATTGTAAATCTAAATGTGAAACCTAAACGGGTTAAGTGGCATTGGACTCACCGTATTTTAAAAAGGCTAAATGTATCTTAATGTTTAAAATGTGTACTGGTGATAGAATGAATACAAGCAAAGCTAAAGCTTTAGACTGAGTATCTTAAAGAGCAGTTTAGTTGTCAGGATGTATTTTTTCAAGTTCAGGGTGCTTGTAGCTTGAGGATTATTGTCATTTTATTGGCCACAGCATCGCTAAGCAATGTATTTGAGGAAGAGTGAATGAATAGTTAGGGCTCTGCAGTTAGTCTCACAGAGATATGGTCTTGAAATGGAGAAGTAGGTCACGGACATGGCTTCATTGTGTGAATGAGTGAGCTTGGTATTTGGCAACTGAACACCATTTGTACATAATTTGATGGAAACATTAAAGTAGGATTCTAGTTAAGTAGCATCTTTACTGTCACAATGACGGGAAGTAAAAAAATTGTACTTTTAAAACTATGCATCTATAATACACACTTACTAGGGGCCAACTGCCTGTTGACCACAGGAGAAATACTGAAATAGCATACTGTTAGTTAAACTGGTTTTGTTTTTTCTATTTTTGAACAGAACTATAGCTTTAAAATAAAAGTTGACATCAAACAGCAGCCTCTTCAAAAAATGTGTTGTCATCTGCTAAGTTTATCTTGGTGGGAGGCACATGAGAAAAACAGGTGTTTGGGTTCTAAACTATAATGATTGTACTGTTTCTCCTTTTCTATTGAATACTATGTCTAAAAGGATAAGAAAAATCTTCAAATACCTTACCATCTTTGACTGTTCCTGTATTTCTATCTAGGGACTGGACAAAGGTCTCAAGATCCAGCCTTTAAAAGAAATGGTGTGAAAATGCCTGGTGATCGAAGGATAGAGAATGGAGTAAGTGCTTGATGCAATGGCCAGTATAGTGAAAGTGGAGGCTTTCCCTCTTTTGAGACACTGGTGCAAATCCTACTCTGGCAACAAAGAGACCCTTTTGGAGAGGTTGCCAGTGACTGCTCTAAAATAGGCACAGAGCCTCTACCAATTATCATCCTGGCTTTTAGTTTTTAAGATGTCACTGAGATATGTTGGCTACCACATCTGTGCTTGTACAGGTGATCTCAGAGCAGCAAATGCAGCATACTTTTGCCTCCTCTACTTCGATCAAAATTTACTCATATTACTTCAGTTCGTTTGTTTTCTCTTGCAGTTTTGTGTCAGAGATCCCTAATTCCAGATTTCACGTTGAGACCAGTTAGTGTTTCAGCACTGAATCCATTGTCTGTCATTTATTCTTGTTCCATAAGATATAATTACGGATGTAAGATTGAATCTGGATTCAGGAAACATGTGAACAGATAACTAGTAGCAGTGTTGTATTTGAGAATGGTGATTTCCTTCACGCTCAACTATATTTAAACTTTCCATTTTCTACAACTTATGTTGAAGTGCTTTGAATTCCAGTGATACACCTACAACCACAGATTCATCTTGCCATATGTTGAGTGTTCTGTGCTCAGTCAGTCAAAGCTGATTCATGCTGAGCTCAATTATAAAGGGCTCTGAAATGCCTACTTAAAATGCTGCTGGGATTTTACTAGAAATATTAGTGTTCCAAGACATGTTAGCTTGCGTGAGTTGCTGTATTGGGTTGCACATGCCTATGAGTTTACCGCTATTTATACTTTTACCCTAAAAAGATGCTATTTTTCTCAAATTATTCGATTGGATATTCAGTTATGTTTTTTAATTACTTTTCTCATACTTTTCTGCCATAGCTCTAGCCGAATTTAAAGTTCTAGCCTTATCATGCTTTGGGTTTTCTTTGACAGGTGAGTGCTCCAAGGATGGATATGACACTGACTGAACTTCAGGAAATGGCATCATGCCAGCAGCAACAAATTGAGGCTCAACAGCAAATGCTGGCTAACAAGGTGAGTTTGGAATTAGATTAGATCCTGGTTTACAACTGGGAACAAAGGTAGTAAGAGTCACATGAGGTGGAGGGAAGGTTGGGGATTTTTCACCTCTTATAAACAGAGGGGTCCCTTTCTTTGGCAGCCTCTTTCTAAATTTGAAAGTCAACCTATGCAAATACCCAGTAGTAAAATATTAAAATAATGCCAGTGATAGAAGTGACCCTATAGCTTACTAAAAGAATAGAGCATGTAACGTTAAGATATTGTCATTCATCCTAGTGTCTCTGTCAGCTCTGTTTGTGCTCCATGTGGTGAACAGCAATTCACCAGTTTCATCACTGAACAACACTTTTGTCTCTGGATATAATGCTGCCCTGTAATGATATCTTGCCTTCTCCTGATAGAGTTCAATGTGCTTGGTTTCCTGGGGCAGCTGTCTGGAAAAGATACCATGTAGGTGGTAAAAATAACTGGGACAGTGATTTATAAAATGCTTGCAGAACAATAACAGAAAAGCTAAAGAAAGCACACAGGGTGCTCTTGAATCATTCAGGGGAAAAAATACCCTGAATGCATCTGCAGAATGGTGGCATAGAGTTCATATTTGACTTAAGTGTTTTTGGTACATACTACTCTTTAGAACATAACAGAAAATGCTGTTTTTGGGAGAGAATTGTTAATTGCAAGCCTGTCCTGAAGAGTGCTTGTCTGCCTGGGTGGATAAGTTCCCATGCATTTCAGAATGTGCTTTACTGGGAAAGAAGGCTACTCTGAGGATCTGGTCTCACTGCTCTTCCTCTGTCACATGTCCTGCCTTCCTGTCCTCCTGAGATCAGCTGGGGGGTGTGTCCCCCTGTATTTCTTAGTATCTTGTTCAGTTCCCTAGGCTTTCAATAATTGTATCTCAAGGAAGTGCTTCAAACCGTGGCTCTCTAATGATTCTGCAGCACCTGCTAAGTGCTGTTACAGCCTGTCAAAATATCTAATAAAACTTTATTTCTGCTTTATGGTAAGAACAGATATGAAGAAGCCATAATGTAAGAAACTGGTCTGTCAACCAAGTGATTAGAGTTTTCACCTGAAATTTAGCAGCAGAGTTAATACCCATTCTGCCTTGTTTAATTTGCCAAGGCAGAATGTTGCCCTCTTCTCAGTTCCAGCTGAGATGTGTTAAACAGAAGAGAAACCTAAACTTTCACAGCTTCTGTCTGTTTCACTCTCAGGTGATGGCAGTACACCTTCATCTTATAACACTTTAGTCAGTATATATGTGAAATAAGAAATAGTAACATTATGTATATTTACTGTAAAGGAAGTTATAGAAGATAAAAAAAAAGGAAGAGTTTGAGTCTGGATAGCTACCCATCAGGTAGGTGTCTGCTGTCTGTGGCTTGACGAAGAATAGCCTTGTGGGTCTCCCCTGACAGAATTTTTCATTTAATGTGCTTCTCTGGAACAAACCTGCTTTCCTAGATCCCTTTTCAGAGAGACTTTCCATTGCCTCTATCCTGCCTTCTGAAATCAGATGTAATACTAAAAATAGATTCTGAGGGAGGGAAAATGCACTTTCTTTTTAGACACCAGCTGTAATATCTATTTTTTTGACATTTTCCTGCGTGGGAGTGACTCTAAAGTAGTACATACACTAGGTGCTGCCTGGTTTTCTCCAGAGGGCTAGCTAACTTTTTGCTCTGCCTTTTTTATTCAAAGTGCAAAAAGCTGTTGTTTCTAAGTATGACTGGTGTGTGGTTTTTGGGGTTTGTTTTTGTTGTTTGTTGGGGGATTTTTTGTGAGTTTGGTTTGGTTTTTTTCAAGGAAGTATGGAATTCTAATGTTAGTAAGCAGTGGTAGTCTTGGATGTTAGTGGGTGCTTGGGAAAGTCTTACTAATTCTGCTGTATAATGGCCAGTGATTTAAAGGAATTCTCTACAGATGATATAGTGATCTAATGGTTTCTTTTAGGTCTAAACTTGACACATGTATATAGAAACTGATAACACATCATTTTACTCTTACACTCTTGGAGAGGCAAAAGGATCCTTTCCACTAAGGTTCTATAAATGGGGGCCAGGTCACCGTAAAGTTTGTCCCATGTCTTGCATTATCTGTGTTGTGATAGTAGTGATCATTACCAGGAAAGAACACATTTTCAGAGCTTTAGTGTGTGGTCATCACCTGTCTCAAGGAGGTTTTAAAAGTGTGAAGAGTGCTGAAAAATGCTAATGATTTAATGGAATGCCTTCTGTATAAAAAATGCCTAATATTCTTCAGCATGACTTAGTTGTTTAAAATGTGATGTACAATAGCAAACTGTAAAGTATAAGCAGCATGGAGAAGGTAGAGAGGAGGTAGTCATTAGCTCTTGCAGCTCAAGAGACAAGTAGAGTGATTAAGTGAAATTGGGAAATGTCATGGGACGTGTATGCTGGAATTTTTCTTAGGCTTCAAGAGGTTTTGAACAATTTCACAGATGGAAAAGTTACCAGGGGCTGTTATAGACATGGGTACCACCTCTGTTTCAGTAGGTTCTTGTATTACAGAATGGTTATACCTGGAGGGACTATATTGAGACATATTTGTGTTTAGTATGTGTTTGTGCTTGCTCTATTCTCTCTGACTCCCCTTGACACTCTGGGAAGTCAGAATACTGGGCTAAAGCTGATTTGATCTGCTGTGGTGATTGTTTTTGAGATTTTTTTGTTTGTTTAATTAATCCTTGTCTTCACTGCAGGAACAACGTCTGAAATTCCTGAAGCAGCAAGATCAGCGACAGCAGCAGCAAGCTGCTGAACAGGAAAAACTGAAGCGATTAAAGGAAATTGCTGAGAATCAAGAAGCCAAACTGAAGAAAGTGAGAGCACTGAAAGGCCATGTGGAGAAAAAACGACTCAGCAATGGGAAATTAGGTGAATTGCTGCTTGGGGAAAGTAGCCTGTGATTTTTCATGAAGTACTGTTCCTGGAACTCTAAAATTGCTGGTGATTTTGGTGATTCAGAGGGAGGTATTTACAGTGCTCCAGGAAACGTTAAGCTTGACAATTTCACATCTTGTTTTACCCATAAGTCTTGCAAATGACTTAGAACAAAATATATTTTCTTACTGTATTTTAAAATATCCCGTAAGAGCACCCTATGTTTTGGAGCCTAGCTTGTCTGCTCTTTAATTACAGTGTAGGTTATTTTCCTTTCTTGAATACCTTTGTGTACCACAGTAACTCTTCTGTCCTTGATGTCAATACCCCACATACTCTGAGCGTTATTTTCTTAGCCTGATACCCATGTTGTCTTTTATGCAAGAGGTAATTTAATGGCCAAATTGGCTGGATATTTCCATTTGAGTTATGCAAATCTGACCAGGGTCTGGCTTGCTACAGTACTAGTTGGTAGTTCAGCATGTTGATGCAACATTAAATATTTATTTCAAGCAATATTGGCACACTTTCTTCTGCCTACCTTTTCATCATCTCTCTATAGGTATTGGGCAGAACTTATTTCCAGCCTGATACAAATGAGAATATTTTAGTTTGTTGAGGTAAAAGATAAATATGTTTTAGTAGGATGCATTGTAGTTTACAGATAAAGCAAAAGTGTTTTTCTATGGGGAGAATGCATTTTCTGTTTGGGTTCTGTTGCACAAAACAAACACGAGTTTGAAGGCATAGGAGGATGGTAGAATAATATAAGATCTTGGAGCATATGAAGCAGTTTCCCTGCACCATCCCTCGAAGGTCTGGTCTTGGTACTTTCTTGAAGTCTTACTGATTCCTTCAACTTTGTTCTATAATAGAACAGTTTTGGCAGTGGGGGCAGCTGATGACAGGTGTGTGTAATAGACTGTAAAAAGCCCTCTGAATCTTTGTTTAATATAACAGCTCAAGTCTTTTGCCACGGAGTTCTTATGACCTAAATTCGGAGTTCTAAATATCATAAATAATGCCTTGTGGTTGAGTGAGTGTCTTCCTGCAAAAAAAACAGCATTCAGTTAGACTTCTACAGATGAATTCAGTCTGGTATTGTGGTTTTGTTTATTTCCATGCTTCAGAAAGTAAAAAATGTTCTTTTTCCTTCCCCATAAGTGCTCTAAGTAGACCAAATTTTCATAATCATGCCAGTGAGTTTGCTTTTGCAAATGCTTGGAGGAAGAGCTGGTTTGACAGGAGCCATGAGTTGGTTGGCTCTGTGCTGCTCTGCTCCAGATGAATTCAGTCTGGTATTGTGGTTTTGTTTATTTCCATGCTTCAGAAAGTAAAAAATGTTCTTTTTCCTTCCCCATAAGTGCTCTAAGTAGACCAAATTTTCATAATCATGCCAGTGAGTTTGCTTTTGCAAATGCTTGGAGGAAGAGCTGGTTTGACAGGAGCCATGAGTTGGTTGGCTCTGTGCTGCTCTGCTCTGGAGGCTGGCAGTGCGCTCTCTGTCCCCTTAACCGCTGCCTTGGAAGCAGCCCACGCTCAGCTGTTTCTCAGGGCAGCTATTGTGCTCTCTTGTCCTTTCCAGTGGAGGAAATTGAACAGATGAACAGCCTGTTCCAGCGAAAGCAGCGCGAGCTGGTGCTGGCCATGTCAAAAGTAGAGGAACTCACCAGGCAACTGGAGATGCTGAAGAACGGCCGAATTGATGGTTACCATGACAACCAGTCAGCTGTAGCTGAGCTCGACCGCCTGTACAAGGAGCTGCAGGTAATGGAAAGCCAGCTTGTGACCCACAGCTTCAAAGGTCTTAAATTGGTTGGGTTGTTTCTTACCTCATTGGAAAGAAACTCCATTGCTCCTGTTCCTGAGAGAGCTTCATAGCTGCCTGTGTGCTGAGGGTGGAGGGTTAGTAGTGCTGTGCTCAAGGTAAACAGAGGAAGGAGCACACAGTGTATATACCTTTCCTTTCTGCAAAATTTGGAGACTAACCAGTGTTTACTCTGGAGAGTAAGCATGACTTGACTTCTTAGAAGGCTTTTCTCTTTCGAACCGTTTCCTCTCCCCTATCCTGAAAGTTAATTTCTTTTTATTTTTGTTGTTTTTCTCCTCCTCCCCCACTGCTTTGTGAATTTATTCAGTTGAGGAACAAACTGAACCAAGAGCAGAATGCCAAGCTGCAGCAACAGAGGGAGTGTTTGAACAAGCGCAACTTGGAGGTGGCAGTCATGGATAAGCGTGTTAATGAGCTGCGAGAGCGGCTGTGGAAGAAAAAGGCAGCTCTGCAACAGAAAGAGAATGTACCAGTAAGTGTGGGATATTTAATAAACACAAAATTAATTCTATTTGTTGCCTGTCTGAAGTAAAAACTTGCTGGTGGGGAAGGTTGTTGTTCAGACACTAGACTTATTTTCATCCATGTGTAGTTGAAGTTTTGTATTTACTAAAGTCCTTTCATGGTACATTAGTTTTAACCTACTTGCTCTTTACTGCCAAGAAATCTTATTCTGTCACGGATCTTTTTAAGAGTGTTTGAGTTTTGGTTTTTTGGTGTGGCTTATTTTTTTTTTTCCTATTACTACCTCAGGCTTATAATTCATAAAGCTTCTTCAAAAAAGCATTTTTAATATTGGAGTATCATTTGCTACTTGTTTTGTCCTTTTTGACCTCTGTTTCAAACTCTGATGGACGGATACTGCAGCATAAAATTCTTCTAAATTTTCACCTTTTTTTCCCTCCAAGGTTTCTTCAGATGGGAATTTACCACAGCCAGTGGCTTCTGCTGCAAGTCGAGTGGCAGCAGTAGGTCCTTATATCCAGTCCTCTACTATGCCACGTATTGCTTCCAGACCTGAACTTTTAGTGAAACCAGCATTTTCAGATGGGACACAAGCATTGCAGGTACCTGATGGTCCACTAAAAACACAAACTCTACCTAACATGAGAGCTGGGAACAGTTCACAAGCTAAAGCTCCTGCAGGTAATATCTTGTAATTAATATTTCCTATCCAGACATGTTTTGTTTTCTTATTTAACAGCTCTGTTTTGGCCTTCTGTTGTTTTTTTGCTGTTTTGGTTTTTTTTTTTTTAAAAGCAAAGTGTTACTTGAGGTGTCAGTCTTACTACTTGGAATTTTTTTGTACCAGTGAATATATATTATAAGCACTGAGATGATATGACTCAATGTTATAAATTAAGTATTTCTCTTGGTGTAACAACTCAGATTGCTCTCTATGTGGAATGTAGGAGGGTTTTTCTGTAAACTACTGACATTTTAAAATAGTCCTGAAAGCTATACAACAGCATGTATTTGAGTTTCTAGAGGCAGTTTTAGGTAACAACCTGGTACCTGGACTTAGAAAACTTGGCATTGCTAGATTATGGTATGTTTTGGAAATGACACTTGTAGAGAATTAGCCTATGTTACAAGAAATATTACAAAGGAGACGACTGTAGCACAGAAATAGCAATAAATATACTGACTCATTGATGGTATGAGGCTTGGCCTCTCCTAATTGAGGGTTAATGAAGATTTGCTTAGCTTCTCTCTATGGTTTTCTACTATGAGAGTCAGTTCAATTCTGTAAGAGAGGTCTGGAGAAACTAGAGGCTTGCAAATATATCTTCTGTGCATCTTTTTCACTCTTCAGCTGGGGGAGAAGAGAAACGGATCTTCCCAAAAGGAAAAAATGGAGACTTGAGCTTGTAGAATAGATCTGTTTACTTTTTTGTCTTCCCTCCCTCCATCTCCAGTTCTGGCAGATATTATTAAAGTAACCACGGCACAAAAGCAGTCCAAGTGTCTCTTACTGTAATTGGAGAATGGAGGATTGTTTTGTTTCATCTGGTTTGCTGATCCTAAAACTGCTGGAGTGGAATTTTAGCTTTAGACCATACAAAATTATTTTTTTCTCTGTAGGAGTATGTGGTGGTGAGCTATTTATTTGAACTAAAACATTACTTCATATTTTTTAGCATTTGGACAAAATGACTGCTTTCCTTGAGAGTTTTTGGTACTTTATCAGACTGAAATTTTCTCCTGCTGCTTATCATTACTATCTGAATTTAGCATTACTTATTGTATCAGGTAATTTAGAATTTAGTAGAGAGAATTTGGTGAAATATTTAATAGCAAGTTGCAGGCATTTTCTTAGTGATTTTTCCAGATCTGACTGTCTTCTCCAGTGAATGTAAAGGTCAGTTTTAATGCAGTATATAATATATAATATGCACATTAAACATACAGATGGCCTGTTTTGGATATCACTGGCAGGGTCTGTGCTTTAAAGCATTGTGTTTTTCTTTGCCCAATAGATCTTGCTTATACTTTCTTACATCTTAACACTTATAACTTGCTGCAAATATCCAAGGAACGTTCGTACTCTCTGGAAAGAAGGCAGTCTAGAGAAGTTTCTTTTCTGAATGCTCTAAGTGTAGATGTGTGCTTGGACAAATAGTTTTGATGCTGCTTTGAAAGTTGTTCCTCAGCTTGGTTTTGCATTCTCTTTTTTAAACAAAAAAAGAATGAAAATCTATAGTTGTTATACTCATCCTATATGTTATACTTGTACACTGTCTAGACCTGACTGTTAAAAAAAAACCAACAACCCTACCCGTAATAAGTCAATAAACAATGTTATTTTAGCTTAATCTTTTCAACTTGTTCTCTCGTAGGCTCTGTGGTCTCTAGTACGAAACCTTCCTCATCTGCCACTGACTGGAGTAACTCAAATGCAGACAATCATGTTAGTCAAGTATCAGCCTTGACTTCAGGAAGAGCAGTTGCGGCTAGTGAAGGGCAAAGTATGTTCTTCTGTGCTTGGATTAATCTTACAGTTAGTTTAGTTAGTTTATGGTAGATGACTTTTCTAAATGATTCAGTAAATATTGAGAATTCATTTGAAAGCACAAAAAACTTTATTGCCATATAGGCTTTAGTATGGTGGTGTAACCAAACCCACAACTCACTTCAGGTGGTGAAGTAGATACTAGTGCCTCTTAATACATGCTCCCATTCAATTGGCATAATACAGCATTTGGCAGGCCCTTGGCTCATTAGCACAAGGGTAAGATAGGTGCAAAAAGCATCCCTTGCACACACTGTCTTGAATATTGCACAGAACAGGACTTATTCCTACAGTTGTGCTGTCCCTTTTAAAAGTAGTCTTCTCTCTCTTTAGCAGCAGCTGAAGGAGAAACTTTTTTGCGAGACAGAGAGAAGAAAGTGCGTCCATTCTCCATGTTTGATTCTGTGGACCAGTCTGCTGGGCTTGGCACTCTGAGGAAAAACCAGAGCAGTGAAGATCTCTTGCGAGAAGCACAGGTATACACAAAACTCAGGCTGCTTCATTCCCTCCGACAGGGATTGCTGCACAGCTTTTCAAACATTGCTGTCAGAAAGCATTTTGAGAAGTACCTAGGTCGTCTTTTTAAAGACTGCTTCTAAGGAAGAAAGTCTTTTAGGCCTTTAATGGCAGTTAGTAACTCAAAATTGTTCCCTACAGTCGCAGTGATGGAAATCTGTTTTGACTGAATACATAACAAAGGCTGTATTACTTGTACTAGTGTGTATGTGTATATTTTTTTCCCCCACAGGTTATATGCTCAGTGGCATTTGCATGGGTTTTTAAAAATAATTTACATACTTGTTTCACTGTTTAATGCAGCAGTGTCATTCAAATGTCTGATTGCAGCAAGACTTCCCACCTAAAGTTGGACACAAGCGCACAATTTGATCAGGCAGGGGTGAAGTAGCATAGAACTGGGGATGAAAAGTGCTTTGTTGGAAAACAATTTGTTGCTTACAGATGCTACTGTATTACTGTGCCCTGCCATTGTTTGGCATCTTAAACATAGCTGTTACAGAAAGATTAAAAGAGAATGGGTTCAAAGTACATAAACAAAAATGATGATAAAGTGTTTCAAGAAGCTTCTTCATGTTTCCAATGTTGAAAACAGTACTGCAGCAACAGTACATATGCTAGTTACTGTGTTGTTTTTTGGTCCTTCACAGCAGAACTCTTATACTATGTTTTACTGTTTAATCTTAATTTATTTTTCATGTGTGTCTTTCAGACAACTGGTAAAAATGTAACAACAAAGGTACCACCCCCTGTCCCCACAAAACCAAAACAGATAAACTTGCCTTACCTTGGTCAAGCCAGTCATCTGCAACCTTCGGATACAAAGCTGGATGGAAACTTGCAGAAGCTGCCTTTGGCTACTGTAGCTATGGGGAACAAGCAAAAACCAGTGGCACAACAGCCTTCCCATCCTTCTCAGCAGATACAGCAAAGAATTTCAGTACCTCCTGCAGGTTCTTCCTCGAGCCAGGACCAGATTCTTCCCTCCTCTAAACAGGAGAGTCCCCCAGCAGCAGCTGTGAGACCTTTTACTCCTCAGCCGTCCAAAGAGACTTCACTCCCACCCTTTCGAAAGCCTCAAACTGTGGCTGCAAGTTCAATTTATAGCATGTACACACAGCAGCAGACTCCTGGGAAGAACTTCCAGCAAGCAGTGCAGAGTGCTTTGACAAGGGCACAGACCAGAGGACCACACTTCCCAAGCAGTAAGCATGTGGCTCTCTGCCTCTCATGTTTTGATAAACCTCAGGTAGATGTACTTTTCACCTAGTCTGTGGGTATAAAACTGTTCCTTAGGGGAATTAAGCAGGTGAGTGCAGCTGTAAGAATCTTAGGTGGATCTTGCATGCTGTATACCAGTGTTAACAAAGGGCAAAATATCTGACTTATGTTTGAAAGATAAGTAATAGTAAACCTGGTTATCAGATTAATTCTGTTCAGTTGATTTATTATCCTGCTTCTTTGCCCCATGTAGGTGAATCTGGTTCTGTAGTCTTTTCTTTATTGTTCTTTTGTTGATCAAATATTCAAACTTGTCATTCTCTCCACCCCCCTCACCCCTCTCTGAACTGCTCCACAGTCTATGGCAAACCTGTGATGGCAGGAGCTGGTGTACAGAATCAGCTGCTGCAGACAGAGAACGTCTACTCAAACCTTCAAGGCAAGCCAGGCAGTCCGGAGCCCGAGATGGAAACAGCCTCTGCTCAGGAGAATCACGAAACAGAGCGAATCCCCCGTCCTCTTAGCCCGACCAAATTGCTGCCTTTCTTATCCAACCCATACCGCAACCAGAGCGATGCTGATCTGGAAGCACTACGGAAAAAGCTGTCCAATGCGCCCAGACCGCTGAAGAAACGTAGCTCTATTACTGAGCCAGAGGGACCTAACGGCCCCAACATTCAGAAGCTGTTGTATCAGAGGACCACTCTAGCTGCAATGGAGACTATCTCAGCTCCATCACATTCCTCCAAACAGACGACTTCAACTGCCAGTCCTGAAAGCCCAGCAGAAATTCCAAATCCTTATCTAAGCACAGAATCGGAAAAAGAAACAGCTGTTTCTATGCCGGAACCAGCTATTGCTGAGGAAACAGAAAACACACCAGCAGAGCAGAAGGAAGTTGTTCTCCCCTCCACAACTCTGGACACTGTACCTGAGTGTGTGTCAGATAGTGGTGAACTCACGCAGCCGAAAACAGAAGAGCCAAGCCTAGAAGCATCATTGCCCCTGGAGGTATATATGGAAGAATATCCTCCATATCCACCCCCTCCCTATCCATCTGGGGAACCAGAGAGTCTGGGAGAGGACTCATTCAATATGAGGCCTCCTGAAGTTACTGGGCAGTTTTCCTTGCCTCCTGTAAGTATTGGCTTAGAATTTGGGTACCCTGTCAATAAGTCATCATTGCTGTAAACTCTGTCCATTATGTTGTAGAGCTTTAGGAGATGTGGGAGAACAGTCACACAAACAGTTTAGAAGTCTCTCTGTGGATACCTGTTTGTGTAATGTTCTTATCTCCTGACTGAGTGATGATAATGAGAAGTCGATTGTCCCTAGAATTAATGACATAATGAAAAGTTTAGAATGGAATCTGATACACAAATAGTAAAACTCTTCAGGGCTCTGAAGAACATTCCTTATAGAAGTCTGCCTACTACATGCAAATTTTACTTCCTTTTTAAGAGAAAATAAATTGGCTTTTTTTTTCCTGAGGTACAGATACAGATTTCACAAGCATTTCCCACTATTGCTGACATTAGCTGGAAATTAATTATCTTAATCCTGGATTGCATCTGTTTATCTAAAAGTACCTTGCTTGAAAAATATGGAGAAACAGTCTTCTTTAGATTCTGCTTTAAGAACTCATTTGTATACATCAAGTGTTTGCAATTTGTCCACTGAAATATTTTCTGAATTTCTTTGGAAGCTGACTTAACATCAGTCTGTTCTCAAATTGCATCAAAATGGAGTCTCTTTGAGCTAAGTGTAGGCAGCATTTTTACAATCTTGTTTGTTTTGGAAGTTTGTACATGTGTGTGGGATGATGTTATCTCACTGTTGTAGAACAGAAATGTTGCGTGTTTTTGGATTCTCAAGGACTTTCTTTAAAAACCTATCATGAATACAATTTTAATAACTTGATACATGAAAGTGTTTTTTTCCTTCTGTCACTTCAGGGGCGAGGAGTTAAAAACTTTAAATGTAATTTTTTTTTAACCTTGTAATTTCTGCATAGAATAGACATTGCATGTTTTCATGCTTTAAAGATTTTGTTCTTGCTCCCTTTTACAAGGAAACTTGAGTGGTAGGATTTCCTGAATTGTAAGAACTCATTTCTGGTTGGTTTTGTAATTCTGCAATGATGATAAGAAACCGGCCCAACTTCTTGATTTCATATTTAAATACATGAGTTGTGCTGACAGGCACAGCCTGCAGTTTTGATATTATGTATGAATCAACAGGCAGAAGAGTATTTTCTGGGAATCTCTTCTTATATATCTCACATGTTTGCTCTTGCAAAATGTGTGTCATTTCTATTCATCTTTGCCTGGACATCTGTCAGAAATTTACATACCCTCATGAATAGTGTTTATTGCTGCTGCACAGCCAGCTGGGGCAAGCACTGAGCTAATGCCTGCATGTTCCTGAGCGAAAGAGTACATACTCAGCTATAGAAATATTTGGTTTCCAGTATCAATGGGAGCATTGAAAGCATCTCTACAGTTGGTTCTATATTCTTTGCAAAACCATTTTCTGTAACTGTTCCTGCTAAGCTCTGCTAGACTTGGGAAAATATTAGGAACTTAACATTGGTGCTTAAAATGGTGTTGATGTTTAAAATCAAGGTGACTTCTGTATTAGAGTTGAATAGTGATCATTTCTAACATGCTTAACCTAATAGATTCACAATGTGTTAGGGAATTGATAGAAAATAGTAAAAATTTCACATGAAACACTGATTTAATTGATCATTTCTGCTGCCATTCCCAAATAAGCAGTTTTGTATTTGGGGAAAAAATGTGCCTGTAACTTGTGCTACTTTCCACAGGGGAAAAGGACAAACTTGCGTAAGACTGGCTCTGAGAGAATTGGGCATGGAATGAGAGTGAAATTCAATCCCCTTGCATTGCTTCTGGATTCATCTTTGGAGGGAGAGTTTGACCTTGTGCAGAGAATAATTTATGAGGTACAAATGCTAACTTGTAAGACAAGGAATTTCAACTGAAGTTGCATCTTTCCTGGACTGGGGAAGCTATAAAGAATGGAGTACAGCCTGGATCTGTCCTTGAGGAGCTAAGTCCTGACAGGTCATAACTGATCATACTGATCACTGAGGCTGATTTGAAGTATATTTAGCATAAAGACTATAAATATGCAGGACAACAGTTTCCTCATTTCTTATGTAGTGTTTCATCCCCATCTGGCATGTTATCAGCTAATTTTATAAGCAAAATCCATGTGAACTTTGTTCACTTAAGTAGGTAAATATCAGAAATTTGTTAAAAGTACATTTACAAAGTTATGAAGATACTGTTTTTCAGAACCACTCTAGGTTCTGACTGTTAAAAGGCCACTGCAAGCTTATATCTGAGTCTTGTTGCAAAATTTGTTGTAGTCTTCTGATTATTGCTCATGGCCTTCCTAGAAATGTCTCAAAATCATATTTCTGAATAAGACAACTCATTTTTATATGTGAGGAGATGTTTATTCTAGAGTTTCACCAGAATGTGAATGGTTCCTTTCTGGCTGTATAGGTTGAAGATCCTAGCATGCCCAATGATGAAGGAATTACTGCACTGCACAATGCTGTGTGTGCTGGGCACACGGAAATTGTGAAGTTCCTGGTGCAGTTTGGTGTGAATGTGAATGCTGCAGACAGCGATGGATGGTAAGAATTTCTCTTAAGTGGTACCTTACAGGTGTTCTCCACAAGAGATCCAGGGTTTGGGGGCTGCTGCAGGCCCCTCAGAGTGTCCCTCAGTTTGCTCCTATGGAGCTGGTAATGACTTTCCCACAGTAAAGCAACAGCAATTCTCTGTGGGGCATCACATGAGAATAAGCAGAGGTGAAAATAGGCAAATTATACTCATGTTCCTATATGAAAAAACCCCTGTGTCCGAGGCCCAGTAGGGTGGATACAGTTGTCAGGAAATTGCTCTGTTTCATTGAAATATTGAAGACATCTTATGCATAATGAGTCTTATGCTGTAATTCCCAATGTTCTGTGTGAGACACAAGTGCTCTGGGCTGTATCTAGCCCTGCAAACTCTCCTCGGTTTGTTGCCAGATACTCAGACAACTTAAAACCAAGTGATAAACCACACCCTACAAACTGCTTGTGACTGATATAATGGGTTACAAATCCTTCTTACAGGTAGGTTAGGAGATTATTTACAAAAGCTAGTTGCAGGTGACAGCAATTTGACTATTATTTCTGCCTGTAACAAAAGTGTCTGAGGCCTAAAACTGAAGAAAGATGCTTGTGGCTCCTCAACCTCAGTAGTTATCCCAATTACTTGCACTTGTCACCAAGTCAAATCTTGAAGTAATTGTCTGCATTGTAAGAGCCATGATGTCAGGAGGATTTCTGAGTGGTTTTATAATATTAATTTTTAATTTTTTATTTCCCTAATCAATGTTCTTAAAATGTTAATGGATTATAAAAAGGTAGCATAACTACAGACCTGTATGGAAGCCTGGCTTTAAGGCTCAAGCAGCTCCCAGTAGCTCCTGTTATCTGTGAAAAGTAATTGCTCTTGACATCCTGGGTTAAGTGCTTTGGTGGCAAACCTTCAGTGCTGCAGTATGGATTGCTAGAGGTCATGCATGAAAGTGGTTTGCTCCCAGGAGTCTGTGAGAACTGCTATGAGCACTGTAAGTGTCATCTTTTCTTCTTGCCTTGCAGGACTCCATTACACTGTGCAGCATCTTGCAATAATGTGCAGGTGTGCAAGTTTCTGGTGGAGTCAGGTGCAGCTGTATTTGCAATGACCTACAGTGACATGCAGACAGCTGCAGACAAGTGTGAGGAAATGGAGGAGGGCTACACACAGTGCTCTCAGTTCTTATATGGTAAGTGTCATCACTGAGTTTTGGAGTGTGCTAGTGGCTTGCCTGGCACTTTTCAGAATGTTTTTTGCATGAGGAGTGGTAAATGGCACACTTAAGTTGTGTGCCCGTGCCTTGGGCTCCTCTTGGCAAGAGAGAGGTTTAAGCCAACTTCCTGTCACAGAATGAGTTCCATCAAGTAACTTAATAACGTTCAACCTGTAGAGGAGATCTGAGTAACAAAAGGTTTTCCCGACATTAAAAACCTTGAGTTAAGCATGTGCATTGACAGGTACACTACTGGGAGGTGGCAATTAGGTGAATCTTGCCACTAAGTATTTCTTTTACATAAAACCAAAAGTGGTATTGATATCTCAGGAGGCAGTTCATACCTGTTACCTAGTGTCTTTAAATGAGGAGTATTTCCTAATGTGCACTTTAGAGCTAAGAAAGGTATTGCCAAGTTTCTGCCTTGATGGATGTTGGTAAGCACTGAATTTGACTTTACCTTTCTGACTTTTTTTTTTTCTTCGCTTGAATTTAAAGAAATCCCATATTAAATTTAGATTTTATTCAAACAGTAAGACAACAGAGATACTATCTGTTAATACAGAGAATGAATTCTCCCTAGGGTGGGATGAGTATTAGTCAGTGAGGTTTTAAATTACTTTTCTCTGTTTTATATGTAGTTCTTGTCTTTTAGGCACCTACCAGCTGGTGCGTCATCTCTCTCTAAGAGGTTAGAGTAACAGCAATATAGCACAGTGTAAAAAGCTGTAATACAGCCTTTGTTTTTGTGGAACAGGTGAGACCTGAGTTTCTATAAAATGTTCAGCCAGCATATTTCAAAACAGTCTGTCCAACTGTCCTCACTAAGCTTGAAAACTGTATCTCTTGGTGGCAAATAAAGTTTTCACTATGAAGGGAGGAAGCCTTGTGGGCTAAGCAAAATTCCATTTAGTTTTGTACCAGACTCCCAAGAGTGGTAATCAGCAGCAAATACCCAAGGAAATTTGTAGGACTAGACAAAAAATAGTAATACTTGTCCAATATTTTGTACTGGTTATGACTCTGATATGAGTTAAGAGATGGTATCTTCTGTGTTATATAGTGCTTGAGGGATTTCTTTCAGGAATCTGTCTAATTCTTAAATTCAGGTAAACAGCCTACAAGATCCTGTGGAAAGGAGGTTCATGGCTTAATTACATATAGTATGAAGAACAGCAAATTTATTTTTTTTTTTCCCTGCCATCTAGTGATCTTACTTGATACTCTAGTTTTTGTTGGGTTTGGGATTATTTTTTTTTTTTGTGATGAGATACTTTTCAGTGGATTCTGAAGGGAGTGTGAGGCTTTGGCCTATTCCCAGCTTTTCCAAATGGAAACCTCTGAAATTACGGGTCTCTTGATATGTTGACTTTTCAACTATCAAATTTCTATATTGTTCCATTAGGAATGAATCCTATTGCCAAGACTATTTCTGGTTAGCTATAGTTATTGTAAAAAATTATTCACTGGCTAAATCTGTTTCTGTAAAAAGTTTGGGAATGTCTATCTGTTTCCAGAACAGGTACTGCATTAAAACCTGGCCCTCAGCTCATCAGTATGGTAGTAAACCCTGGTGTAATCCACTGATTCACCTAATCCTTTTTTTGTTGTAAATGATGAACAATATTGAATGCCATCAACAAGTACAAGTAGGTTTACATAAAACCACTAGTCCTTTACCATTGTTTAAATGACAAGTCTGATGCTGCCTAAGTATGGAGTTTTTCACTTTCTAAGTGAAAAGCTTGTGCTCTCTCCAAGGGCATGTTTGCCCTGCTACCCTCCTGTGAGTACTCACAAGGAGGTGTGAACACCTCCTTAGGAGACCCAGCTCCATTGTGTGAATCTTTTCTTTGTCTGCTTTGGTGTTCAGTGCTCAGTTTTACCTTCCACGTGGGTGCAGAGCACAGCTTTTGCCAAACCTCTAATCATACTGAATAGAAGGCAGGGGAAGAGCTGCTCTGAGCAGAGCTTATCATGCAGTGGAAGTTATTTAATTTTATGTGATGAGCTGGTATGCAAAAATAACTTGATTTGAACAGATGCTTCCTTTAGCGGATGTAGGTAAGACTCCTGTACAATAGATTGTAATAGGTAAGTGATAAAAGAGAAATGACAAGTTTGGTGATGCAGTGTGTACTGTACTCTTTGCCCCTGGAAATACCAAAACCAAACAAAAAAAACCCCAGTAGAATTCAGTATTTTAAAATTGAATAATTACCTAAGAGAAAATTTGTATACCAGCTGATTAAGATAACTTCCTGTTTGCTGCTTAGAGGCTGAGGAATGCATACAGAATAGTATTTCATCCTTGGCTACAGCTGAAAAATGATCAAGTTCTAAATGACATCTGCAAGGCATGTGTGTACTCCAATGCACCTTGGTTCAGAAGTAATTTAGCAGAATTGTTTCTGAAGTCAATGCTGGAAAAATAGTGTCAAAAAGTAAGAACTGCTGAGATAAGTGTCTGCTGGCAGTTAACAGCCGAATCTTCTCAGGTGCAAGTCTGAGATGTAGCTTGTTCTAAAGTTCTGAAATAAAGTCACACCTCAAGCATCAAAATAACAGTGGTGGTCAACATAAGCAGGTATTAACTGAAAGAGATTACCAATGGACTAAAAGTACAAACAAGATTTTCTTGTTCATCACTTTGATAAAAGGTAGTATTTTTGTGTTGACATTTTCTAGACCTATCAGTGCTCCTCTCCCCATTGATGTCATATTTTTTGAACACATATAAAGAAGGAATCTGTCTGCTGTGTGTAAAGGCTAAGTTCAAAATGCCACCTCTTCCAGGGCTGACTTTGAGTAGGCTGATGGCAACAAGGTGCTAAGTGTGATAGGAATTGATGTTGTTTTTTTTCTTTCCTGGATTGCTCTCCAGTAAGACTACAGCAGTCTTTCCACCTTTTGTCTATTTCCTGTTGGTTTTTTTTTTTCATAGAATTTAAGGGTTGGAATGACTGGACCTTACAGATCATCTAGTCTCAACCCTCCCTGCCAGCAGCAGGGACACCTCCTCACTAGATCAGGTTGCCCAAGGCCTCATCCAGCCCGGTCCTGAACACCGGGGTCAGGGCAGCCACCATGTCCCTGGGCAACCTGACCTGTTCCATCATCACCCTTAAAATAAAATACTTCTAATATCTAACCTAAACTGCTCCTCCTTCAGTTTGAATCCATTACCCCTTGTCCTGTCATTGCAGTTCCTAACAAAGAGTTCCTCTCCAGCTCCCTTGTAGATATCCCTTCAGATATCGGAAAGTTGCTCTGAGGTCTCCACGAAGT
>NW_008674774.1:0-513 GCF_000695815.1 Acanthisitta chloris
TGGCCCATGGTGGGTGCTGGTTGATCTGGACCCCCCAGTGCCATCCCAGTTGGTCAATGGTGGCCAATACCAACAGGGCCTGGTTGCCCTGGACCCTTCAGTGCCATCCCAGTTGGCCCATGGTGGGTGCTGGTTGATCTGAACCTCCCAGTGCCATCCCAGCTGGCCCATGGTGGGTGCTGGTTGATCTGGACCCCCCAGTGCTGTCCCAGTTGGCCAACAATGGCCAACGCTGACAGGGACTGGTTGATCTGGAACCACCGGTGCCATCTGAGTTACCCAATGGTGGCCAACATCAACAGGGACTGACTGACCTGAGCCCCCCAGTGTCATCCCAGTTACCCAATGGTAGCCAACACCAACAGGGACTGGTTGACCTAGACCCAGCAGTGCCATCCCAGTTACACAATGGTGGCCAACACTGACAGGGCCTGGTTGCCCTGGCTCCCCCACTGCCATCCCAGTTACCCAACACTGACCAACAGCAGGGACTGGTTGATCTGGACCTCCCAG
>NW_008674774.1:709-3455 GCF_000695815.1 Acanthisitta chloris
CGGAGAGGTACTGGTTGATCTGGAGCATGGCAGCGTCCAGCAGGGTGTGGATGTTGTGCAGACACTGCAGTCGAGCCTCGAGGTGCTGCCGCTCCTGCCCCTCCATGGCATGGAGCTCCTCCTCCGTCAGCCCCGCGAAGCCGGCGGGAGGCACCGGCATCGGTGGGAAACCTGGACACGGCACGGACAGCGTCAGGGTGGGGGAACTGGAGAGCACTGGGGTGAGGGGGCAGGACTGGGAAGCCTGGAGAGCACTGGGCTGAGTGCATCTGCCTGAGGTGGCCAAACTCATCAAACGACTGACCTAGACTTGACCAATGATTGACCTAGACAGACACATCCAAGGGTTGACTTGGACAAACTCATCCAATGGTTGACCTGGACAGACTCATCAAAGGGTTGACCTAGACTTGATCAATGGGTTGATCTGGATAAACTCATCTCATGGCTGACCTAGACTTGATCAACGGGTTGACCTGGGCCCACTCATCCAAGGCCTGACCTAGACTTGACCAATGGGTTGACCTGCACAGACTTATCCAAGGCTTGACCTGGACAAACTCATTAAAAGGGTTGACCTGGACAAACTCATCAGTCACATGGCTGACCTAGACTTGATCAATGGGTTGACCTGGATAAACTCATCAATCACATGGCTGACCTAGACTTGACCAATGGGTTGATCTGGATAAACTCATCAATCACATGGCTGACCTAGACTTGACCAATGGGTTGACCTGGGCCCACTCATCCAAGGCTTGACGTAGACTTGACCAATGGTTGACCTGGGCCCACTCATCCAAGGCTTGACCTAGACTTAACCAATGGGTTGACCTGGACAGACTTATCCAAGGCTTGACCTGGACAAACTCATTAAAAGGGTTGACCTGGACAAACTCATCAGTCACATGGCTGACCTAGACTTGATCAATGGGTTGACCTGGATAAACTCATCCATGGACTGACCTGGACTTGACCAATGATTGACCTGGACAAACTCATCACATGGCTGACCTGGACTTGACCAATGGTTGACATGCACCGACTCATGTCATGGCTGACCTAGACTTGACCAATGGGTTGACCTGGACAGACTTATCCAAGGCTTGACCTGGACAAACTCATCACATGGCTGACCTGGACTTGACCAATGGTTGACATGCACCGACTCATGTCATGGCTGACCTAGACTTGACCAATGGGTTGACCTGGACCCACTCATCCAAGGCTTGACCTAGACTTGACCAATGGGTTGACCTGGACAGATTTATCCAAGCCTTGACCTGGACAAACTCATTAAAGGGCTGACCTGGACTTGACCAATGATTGACCTGGACAAACTCATCACATGGCTGACCTGGACTTGGCCAATGGGTTGACCTGCACAGAGTCATCCAAGGCTTGACCTGGACAAACTCATCACATGGCTGACCTAGACTTGACCAATGGGTTGACCTGGATAAACTCATCAATCACATGGCTGACCTAGACTTGACCAATGGGTTGACCTGGATAAACTCATCAATCACATGGCTGACCTAGACTTGACCAATGGGTTGACCTGGATAAACTCATCAATCACATGGCTGACCTAGACTTGACCAATGGGTGCGTCACCAGGACGCGCGGCTGCGTCGGGAAGAGGAGCCGAGTGTGGAGAGGGTGGAGGGAACCCCCTCCTGGCCCCCCCAATCCCCAGTTTGGGGTGGGACTCACCTGCCGCGGCGCCGGCGCTCGGAGCGGCGTTTTCCGTGCCGGCAGGAGGCTGAACGCCGGGAACGGGAGGGAAGGCACCGACCGGCGGCCAGAAGGGAAACATTCCCGGTGGGAATGGCGGGAGGATTCCCTGGGGAACTGTTGGGGGGAGAAAAGGAGGTGAGAGACCTGAACCCCCAAATTTTCAGCACCAGTGGGAAGGAGCTGCATCCTGGTCCGGTGTTGTGGGACTGGGAGGAACCTGCTGGAGGGAGATTTCTGGGAATAGCTCCAGTGGGTGGAGCAGGTGGGAATAGCACTGGGATAACACAGGTGGGAATAGCACTGGGATTTCGAAGGTGGGAATAGCACTGGGATATCGCAGATGGGAATAGCACTGGGATACCCCAGGTGGGAATAGCACTGGGATATCGCAGGTGGGAATAGCACTGGGAACTCCCAGGTGGGAATAGCACTGGGATATCCCAGGTGGGAATAGCACTGGGATATCGAAGGTGGGAATAGCACTGGGATATCCCAGGTGGGAATAGCACTGGGATATCCCAGGTGGCAATAGCACTGGGATATCCCAGGTGGGAATAGCACTGGGATATCCCAGGTGGCAATAGCACTGGGATATCCCAGGTGGGAATAGCACTGGGATATCCCAGGTGGCAATAGCACTGGGATATCCCAGGTGGGAATAGCACTGGGATATCCCAGGTGGCAATAGCACTGGGATAGCGCAGGTGGCAATAGCACTGGGATAGCGCAGGTGGCAATAGCACTGGGATATCACAGGTGGGAATAGCACTGGGATATCACAGGTGGGAATAGCACTGGGATATGAAAGGTGGGAATACCATTGGAATATCACAGGTGGAATATCACAGGTGGGAATACCATTGGAAAATCACAGGTGGGAATACCACTTGAATATCACAAGTGGAATTACCACTGGAATATCACAGGTGGAATATCACTGGTGGGAATACCACTGGACTATCACAGGTGGAATTACCAGTGGAATATCACAGGTGGAATATCACAG
>NW_008674775.1:0-4698 GCF_000695815.1 Acanthisitta chloris
CCTGCCCCGCCTCGGTGCCTCGCGGTGTGTTTGTGAGCGCTGGTCAGAAATGCTCCTCTCCCGCTCTCGGTGCTGGAGGGATTCGGTTACAAACCTGCAGTTAGCGTGATGGGGCGATTCTTGGGGTGAGGTGCCAGTGGTCTGGATTCAAGTCCCTAAGGGCACCTGTGTGGGTCTGTTTGAGAGTCTGGGAGGGAGTGAGGAGGGAGTGTATGAGCTGCAGCCCTGGCAGGGCTGTCAGGAGCCGAAGGGAGCCAGCTAGAAGGGCACTCAGCTCCTCAGCCCTCCCAAGTCGTCCTGGTGAGTAGGATGTGCTTGCCTGGGTTTCTGATGTTTTCTTAAAAGTCCAGGAGTGTAGCCACACCAGTGCTGGAAGACACAGCTGCTCATCAATGATGTTCCTGTCATCTTCTGACTTCAGGAGAGACTGCTTTTAATCTTCATCCTGACAGTTTAGACTTCCTCTTTAACACTGACTGCTAAGAAATTCAGTGTGACTTACTTCTTTTGGCAAGTTTGTGCTTCAGCAAGAACAAGTTGTCTTGCTTTAACCTCTTGTTTCCTCTTCTATCTTCCTGAAGCACTTCAGCAGCAGGACTTGTGCATTCCGGATTCCTACCCCAGTTTGCTTCACTGGCCTGTCAAAGAGTCAAGAACAGGTCTAAGAGAATCTGAGTGGTGATCTGACTGTGCTGTGGTGCTGGGGGTGTGCAGCCAGGGAGTCAGGGGAGACTGGTTCTGGTTAGGTATGTGCTGAGTATTACCTGGTTGCTAGAGGAATTTGATAGATAGAAAACATGACTTGAATTACTTGTTGAGCTACCATCCGACGGGTTTAGGAACATCACATAGATTTTTGTTGTTGTTGGAAACGTATAGGTGATTTTTAAACATTTAAGTTGCCTTAAAAATCAAGTTACTCCTGTACTTTATTTTACAGAGAGGTTTCTAGATGTAACATTGACACTCAGTTAAATAGTGAGTGTGTCTAAACCTGGAGATGAGAAATGCATGAAAAAATTACAGTTTTTTAGACTGTAGTTTGTTTGAAAAGACCCAGATGATCATTGCTTTAGTGAGCTGTGCTTTGGCTAAATTGCTCTTGAACAAAACACAGCTGTTGCATTCCCCAATGAGATTGCAAATTCATTCTGTGCACTGAATCTTTGAACTCTGTGGAGCAAGAGTGGTTCTGGGTGAGTGCTTTAAAGAACAGAGTGATGCCAGTCTTGAACAAATACTTATCACATGACAACCTCTCTGCAACCTGGGCCAGGCTGATACTTTCTACAGTTGTTTTAGAGAGGTAGGTATGAAGCTGTAGAGATATGGGATATGTTCTTTGACTGTAGTGATTCAAAAATCAGTATTTCTGAATTACGTCTGCTAACATTCTGTTATTCTCTACTGGGCAGGTAACATGTGGAAAGAAAAGGAGTGTTGCTTTTGCACTGCTTTCACCTCACCTGTCCCTCCTGGTGTTTACACAGAGAGGAGCCTGCCCGTGTCAGAAGCTGCATTTTTCACATACCTGCCCCGCAGCCAGTTCTGGTTGCACAGCCTGCTTTGTGCAGCTGCCTGAGTCCTGGACTGGCAAAACAAACCCAAAAAAAAAAAAGAAAAGGGAAGGGCAAGATAGATAAAGTAAAACAGTAGTGCAGCAATCTACTTATTTATCCTTCTGTTCACAAAATGCATGTGAAAACCAGAAATAGGTAAGGAAGTTGTTTTAATGAATTCTCCTGGCTGGCTGCAGGCAGCTCCGTGTGAAGTCGTGTCTTTGAGCACAGTGCAGCATACCTGGTGTCAGTGTAGGGATCCCTGCAGAATTATAGCTCAGCTTTGGACTCCTGTGATGGAGAAACCTCATTTTGCAGCTGCAAAAAGGCTGCATTTTCCTGTTGGGTAGGCTAAGTTCTTGCATGTGGAGGAAAAGACTGGTACAGCCCAAGGCCAAGACAAGAATCTGGTGTTTTGAAATTGCAGGCTGCCTTCTCGTAATCCCTGTAATTAGGGCCTAAAACTGAAGTATCTGATTGTGTGAGAAATTGCCAAACACTACATTTTCTTTTCTGTGTTTGCTACTGTGCAGCTTTGAAGGTTAAATAACTTTTCAGTTGATGTGAATCCTCTAAATCCTCAATAAAATAGATGAGGGAATATAGAGAAACAGGAAAAAGAGGATGTTAAGGGTTTTAAGCACTGGAAAAGTAAGGGGAGTGGATGACACTTAGACATTTAAATCTTTCTATAAAAGTCGTTGAAGATGCAGAAGTGATGCAGATTAGTGACTGCACAAGAGGCCACTGCAGATTGGATCCAGTGACCTGCTGTTGCAGGCTGCTGTGGCAGCATCCCAAACACATGGTTGGCAGCTCAGGGGAAAATACACACTTTCAGGTATCACAGTGTCGATCTGAGCAGATGTAGCATTATGAAGATGTTACTGGATGTACCTTGCTGACTTCTGGCATTGATGCTTGTTCTGTATTTCCTCAGTGTGAGATTTCTCTTACCACTCCAGCGTCACAGAATGTGTTTTACATAGTGATTAGCAATGATGGACTTCTCTGTAGATCAAAGTGTTATTGGGAATCAAGTTTGACACACAGTTCTGCTTCTTATTTCTGTGTTGTCGGGTACTTCATTTACACATACACAGGTCATGCCCTGAAGGGCCCAAGCCAAGAAGTTCCAGAGCCAGTAAAGGTCCAGCAATATCCTTGGCTCATGAGGCAGCATATGGTGATGTTGAGCTTGTTCTTCCAGTTGGTTGGAAGCACAAATCTTTGTGCCTTTGCAACGAGGAGCATTGTTCTTCCACTGCCTATCAGGATTGTTCTTGGTAAGAGAATCAGCTAAGGAATAATATTAGGTCCAAGGCTACACACACATCTTACGTGGAGGTAGTTGGATACCTCAGGCTAACCTTCTTGAATGTCTGTCCTAATCTAGAATGAATTATTTTAGCGAACTTCTGCAAATGCAGCTACCACAGCCAAACACCAGCTCAGACAGCAAACCACCTTTGCTTCCTGGCAGGCCTTGCGGGTAAATCACTAATCCAGTGAAGCTTTGGAGATGTTTCTACTTTGAATAATTAATTTAAATCAATGGAGCTGCCTGCTGTGTATGGAGCTAAATACATACACACACTTCTGAAGAATCAGGGCAGGCTTAAGTAATCTTGTATTGTAGAATTTTAATTAACATGCACTTTTTGTCAGAGCTGTGTGCTCTGACAGTCTGTGAAAATGGGGCAGTGTTTCTGAGGAGTCCATTAGTTACTTCCAAAGCTTTAGAAAGTAACCTGAAGTGTTCTTCGTTTGCACTGCAACAGAACATGAGATGGAATCAGACCCCCAAATGCGGAAATTTCTCCTTCCCCTTGATAGGAGCTGCAGCTTGCATGGCCATCCTGTGACATAGCCAAAGAACAATGTGAAGTTCCTGCAGGCTTCCTGTTTGAGAAGATTTACTACAATAACAGTTGTGAGACTTGGGCTTCCTGTCCTGCCTCCTCCCCAAAATGATATGCTGTGTTTCATCTCTCAAAAAAAAAAAAAACCGAACAGGTTGCCTCAGCATCCTGTTTTGTGTCTTTGTGTTTTATGCTGTCGTGCTTTCACCCAAGGTGTGGCCCTGGAATCTTTATATTCAATATTTCTCTGCTTTTAGAGTGGTTAATTCAGCTGTTCTGTTGTTCTGATGTTTTTATGTGATGTAAGCATGCGGGAGGGAGAAGAGAAAATTCTGTCTTGCCTCTGGTTTACACAGTCTCTTATTAAAAAACTCCCTTTAGTCCCTTCCTCTGTGGAAACTATTAATACCCTGTCTACTGTGACCTCTGCTTTTAATAAATCCCCTAAAACTTACTTCCTTGTTCCTAACTTGTGCCATTTAGTGTATGTTAGCTAAATGCACTGATACTTCTCTTTGCTGGGAGCATGTTTACAGTATCAGCTCTCCATTCACTTCAGACACGACTGAATTTCAGGTGTGATTGCCTGCAAACAGACTTTTTTGCTTTCATGTGACCAGTTGTGCTCGGTATGGAAAGCAAGCGTGGGGATAGCAGAAACAGGCAGCTCTGGCAAGAACACTGGTGTGTTCTTACTGGGTTGTGATTAACAATGTTAGAATTGGAAGCTTTGATAAAGTTAATGCACAAGAGGAATGTGGCATTTCTGCTATTTATTAGTTAATTGAGCAAATGGTTAACAAACTGGCTCTAGTAACCTTGGGTAGTGACCAAAGCTAGCTTGTTTTCATTTGTGTGTGGTCTCTCCCCTGCTGCTTCTGAAACTGATGGCAGGACCATACACAGCTTGAGAGAAACGATGTGCAGCTCACACTGTACATGTGTCTGGATAAGAAAACTTTTGGCGGTTCTGATCTACCTTCAAGAGTATATAGAGGCTAGAGAAACTGTTAGTTTTGTGATCAGTATGCATTTATTAGTTGAAAACTTCCAGAGAGCTTTCCCTTTTGCAAGTTACTCTGAATAGTAATTTTGTGAAAGAATCACTTGGCCTTTAAAATGAAGTGTGTGTATAGGGACACCTGCAATACAAGAGAGAAAAAACTTGATGAAAGGCAGAAAAAAAAATCAAATTTATAATGAAGAAGAAACTTCTAGGGCTGGCTTGCTGGTGTTTGAATCAGTTTCCTTGGTTCTGCTTGAAAGCCAAAACTGTC